>NW_026057385.1:0-113423 GCF_019202705.1 Hemisphaericaspora subhashii | reverse complement strand
GTTCTATCTATACTACCTGTGAAGTAAAAACCGACGATGAATAACAAGACTAAGAGTAGCTCCGTGTTCAATCCGTATCTACTATCTCTCATTTTTTTTTTCAATGCTGATTTCGGTTTGAGCTTCACTTAGATTTACAATTAAACAGAAACAGTCGCAAACTTTCTTTGAGATTTTTTATTTTCTAGCAATTTACAAAAGCAATCAATTGCAACCATTTTTTTGGTTTTTGATTTTTGGGAAGCAAGCAATTTGTAAATAATTATCCTCTAAAGGAATCTCTTAGTCCATAGACAAGGTCTATATGCTATATCGAGATAAATTATTATTGCTGGGAAAGAATAATCCAATTGCTCCGTCAATTGCTATATTGATATGCGAAGTTGTTTGTAAGACTGATTGATTGATAAGTAAATTCTTTCAAGGGTAAACTTCTACAAAAGGATTCGAGTTTAATGGAGTTTTACTTAAGAAGTATAAGACTTATATAGAGAAATTGCTATTATGGCTAAACCTCCTTACCCAGACAATCCCCTGGGTAATGACTTTCCGCGAAATAATGATATCTCGGATTCCTTCCAACAATTATTTGTCAATTGGAATAATGAGACTTTCCCTCCAAAACATATGAAGTATAATGAAAGGCTATATTTTCGCATCCTCGATAGATACCCCTCTGTGTTGTTTATCTTTGACTTGAAAGGACTGACACATTAATAAATGTCACAAATTTACACGGTAAAGAATTGCGCTAAAAGGTTCAACTGATTTTGTATATTCTTATAAATATTGTATATTTATATAGCCATTTCCAGTTTATTCTTATGTTTTTGGATATCTTCACATGTTTCTTTACTGTAAACGAACTGTTGTGGATAGAGAAAATGGAAAGTTTGTTAAAATTATTTGGGGCAAATGAAACTTGACCCCACCCCCGATTACCCCTTAAAAATAATTATGTTTTCTTTAATTTCATTGGTACATATGGGTTTTAATAAAGATATATTGAATAGAAACCTTCGAGAAGGGGATAGTACTTGACTCCGTACTAAACATTAACCGGTCTAACATTCTAATGTGGGTTTGTAGAACTATTCATCCCGCCTTACATTCATTTCTATTCCATTCCTATTGTTCATTTGGTAGAATATTTTATTTCCAAGAAAAAAACGGTATAATTTCATCTTTCGTATCTGCCACCCTCTTTTATTCGCCATCCTCTTATTATAGCAGACTTACATTTTCGTGACACATGGGACAGGGACACTATTCTATAAATAGTCAGTAGTTTTCAGTTATGCCCAAAACATGTAGTGTAATTAGAAGTCTCAACCTAAGCAATGAAGACTATCTTATTTTGTTTGTTGATTTGGTCCCAAATCACTGCCTCGGAAATAGTTAAAACATTCACCTTAAGAGCCACAGGTGAGGGAATTACTGGCTTTTACTATGTCGGTTCACTAAACGAGAAGTTATTTGGAGATAAGGATGCCCTTCCTGTTGTATTATATTTACATGACACAGGGGAAATTGAAAATGTTTCAGGAGAATTCTTAAAACAAGGTCCATTCGCCATCTTGGAAACTGAAGCCGTTGAGGACAGAGGATGGTGGTTCGAAACTGTTGAAGATCATGAACTTTTAACCCATGATGGAACTTCGAGATTTTATTTTGGTACTGATGAACATTATCAAATGTATCGTAGTTTTACTCTAACAAGGTATGCATTTACATTCCCAGTAAAATTAGAAATTCATAATGCTGATACTCATCCAGGTCAAGATTCTTCTAGCAGCTCAAAATCAAGTACTGATATTATTAGTTCACGTGTAAGCGATGTAGATTCTGGTGTCTCCAGTAGCATTATTATTGATGATGATCCAAGCGCTGTTGATGGTAAATCAAGCGACACTGTTGTCGATGGGAATGCAACACCCATTGATGAACCTGATGAACCAACCGACATTGATGATCCTGATAACCCAAGTGATACTGCTGGAGATGTCCCAGTTGTGGGAGAAACCCCAATAGCAGGTGAAGATGATAATGTTCCACCACAAAATGATCAAGTAAACACCCAACCTGATGGTCAAACCATTGGAACTGCTCCACCTACAAATACTGATGGAGCTACTACTCCTACTACTCTCATAGCAACAGGAGAAACACATCCAGATGAAGGACCAGATGGACAAGTGCAACCCACAGGAACGGGTCAAGGAGGGGCAACAACTGCTGTGATTACAACCTTGGTAAATAATGCTGCTAAGATGGAATTAATTGGTATGACTGGATTAGTTATTCTTATTGGGGGTTTAATTTTATAGTCATATATAGGTTAAGGTAATTTTTTATTTATATTAAGACATAATATCAATAGTTCGATTTGATTTTTATAAAGATTGTAGGTTTAGTTGTGAATATCCAAATTGGCTGCAAAAAAAAGATCGTCTGCGTTTCACTCTCAGAAATTGTCTCTTCCGTTTTGCCTTTTTTGGTAAAAAATTTGCTTTATCAGGCGTTGTCTATAGAAGCTAATCAAAGTTAAATAAGTGCCTGCAAAATATGCCAGTAGATTCAAGCATTAAACGGTAGAATCCTGGACTTTCCAATAAAAATTCCGTCCATTTGAAACTACATATAAAAATTCGAAACAAAAAAAAATTATAATTTATAGTTTAACTTTCTTCCTTCTAAAGCGGCAACAACCTAATCTTACAAAAAGGAAACGAATAAACAAGATTAAATCTTTAACTATTGATAGATATTCAGATAAGAACTCAAAGATGGATTTGGCAAAAAATAACGACAACTGCAGGACTCGAACCTGCGCGGGCAAAGCCCAAAAGATTTCTAATCTTTCTCCTTAACCACTCGGACAAGTTGCCTATTTCCGAGTTTTGGAAAATTCCACTTTATTAAGTAATGGAATTTTGTTCACATTTCTGATTAACTTAATCGTGATAATGCATTCTCCATTGAATAAAACATTTACATAAGAGTATGATGTTGATATTTGAGTGATTGAGATTATTAATTATGGATTTGGTGGAAAAATAATCATTTTTGAGGAATAATTTGAACTTTAAAAATTTTCGCAACAATTCAATCCATAAAACTATGCAGGAAGAATAAGATACAAGTTTTTATGAAGGTAATGATTCGCGATAACATCTTTTCTTCCTTTTTAACTTCGAGGAAGCACAACATGACAATATTACAGCCTTGTCTTCATGGGTAATCATCTTAGCGATTGGCAAGTTTGTCTTCAACCAATTGCGGAGGAATCGCTTTCGAAACACGGAGCATCACCTTCAATTTCCTCCATGAACACATTCAAAATATATTTGAAATTGATTAGAACAAACATTCGATTAGTGTTACACTTTGCAAATATTTGAAAAGCTTAGTATTGAACATTTTGGTTTGGTTATAAAAAAGAATTCCATATGTAAAAAAAGAAGAAAAACCAAATCGAATAAACCAAAGTTTCTATAAAGACTCCCACGACACCCAAGTATAAAGATTTTTGTCGATTAATCTCAGTCAATAAATATAAGCTCGGAAAGGGAAGTTTGATATTTGGATGCTTTATTGTTTGCTGTCCGATCGATTCTTAAATTTTGCAACTGTTTTATTTTTTTGTTGCAACAGAAATTTTTTCGTCTCCCACCCTGCGATGTGCGATGTGCGATGAGTGAAAAAAAAAAATTCAATTTTAATCTCATCTACAGCTACTACTGCCAGACATATCTATCATTAGTATATACTTAGAAATAATGCAACTCGCAGTCCGTCAAGAAGATGCTGACATCTTACTTAAACAAAAGAACGTTTTAGATGAAGCAATAATCGAGAAATATAGAGTAGCTGGTCAAATCACTCAAACTGGTCTTACATACATAACATCATTAATTAATAATTCATATCATTTATCTTCCACCAAATTAACCATTCAACACTTATGTCTTTTAACCGATTCATTTTTAACCAAATTATTATCTCGTCAATATGCTAATCTCGTTAATGAGAAAGGTATTGCTCATCCAACTACCATTAATGTAAATGAATTAATTAATGGATTTGCTCCAGAAGTAGATGATGAAAGATCATTTACTTTTAATGAAGGTGACGTTGTAACTATCAGTTTAGGTGTCCATATTGATGGATACACTTCTCAAGTCAGTCATACCATGGTTATATACCCACCATCCCCAGAATTAAAACCAACTGGTCCATTATTAGGTTCAAATGCCGATGCCATCGTTGCATGTCATATTGCTGTTGAAACTATGGTTGCATTATTGGGTACTTCCCTCTCTCCAGAAAAATTACCTGCTAATTTAAAGAATCAATCAGGTACTATTACTGGTCAACAAATCCGTACCTTAGTTGATGCTATTGCTGAATCATTCAATTGTATTGTTATTCCTGGATCTAAGATAAGAAGAGTTAGAAGATTCCTTGCGGGTCAAGCTGAAGGGATTGTTGCTGAGCGTGACTTTAAGGGTGTTGTTTGGGATGAATCTCATCAAGAAACTCGTTTATTGAAACAAGCTACTACTTCTACTGAATTGGTTTTACAAGATGGTAATAAGAAAGCATCACAAACTAATAATTCTAGTGCTGTTCCAACTGATGAATTCGTGGTATTGCCTGGAGAAGTTTATCAAATTGATATTCGTATGGTTGGATTACAATCTCTTAATGAAGTTGGGATTGTTACTACTGAAGAAATTGATCATTTTACTGGTAAGAACCATAAACAAGAATTTAATTGTAAGAGTTCAATTTTCATTCGTGATTTTGCTATCACTCATCAATTAAAATTAAAAACTGCTAGAAAATTATTATCTGATATTGATCATGAATTTTCAGTTTATCCATTTAAATTAGATTATGTTGGTAAGAATTTCCCAATTAATTTAGAATCTAATGATGAAGAAATTCGTCAACAAATAGATGCCATTACTAAGGATATGAAATCTCATAGATTAGGTGCTGCAGAATTATCAAATCGTCATTTAATTAAAGCTAAACCAGTTCAAATTACTAAATTCATTCCGTTGGAACAAATATTATTAACTGCAAATCCAACAGGTAAACATGGTATTGATGCTGCTAAACCAGTTTTACCAGGTATGGAAATTCCATTACCAAAATTAGGTATTTCATCATTAAAATTGAAATCATTATTAAAACATGGTAAGAATATAAGTAATGTTAGAGAATCAACTACTGTTATAATAAATGAAGGTAATCAAGAAGTTATTAGATTAACTGGTGGTGAAAAGACAGGTAGACCAAGTTGGACTCATTCTCAATATAAATTACAAGGTGAATTGAAAGATACTATTGAATATTTGGTTCAATTAACTAAAGATAAAAGATTTGGTATTAAAGTTAAAGAAATTAGTCCTTATAAAACTAAGCAAAATAATATGGCAGTTGAATCTATGCAATTAGATTAGATCAGCATTTGGATTGTTTAGTAGTTTTTTCATAGTTTGTATAATATTTAGTTTATGTATGTTCTTATAATAGAAGAAGATAAAACAGCAAGTACATACAATCTGAAGGCGGAAGTAGTCCCTTGGCAACCAGATAAGAAAAATCCGGGCAAAGAGACGCAACCGTAACTCAGCCGACGCGTTCAGATAACTACTCATACACCCTTTCTCAATATGAATCTAGCAGTTCATGTTGAGATGTGGTCGCCATATTAGAAGCCATAGATTGAGTTTACTAATTTCGAATTCAAGGGACGAGTTCTATATTTAGAATTGGATGTTGACTGTGTTAAAATACGGTAAATTGTCTAAAATTTAAGAACCGGAGCGCTACCACCGTGCATAATTAGGGCGTCCGAATCAATTAATTAATCGTAACAAAACATAGGAGTCAACTGTATCTATGGGTTTTTACTGTTGTAGAACTTACAAACCAGTCAGATTCGATCTAACCTTGTACACTGAGACAAAACAACATGTAAATTGACGCGTAACGATGTAACTACAAAACATCTGACGTAAATCAGAATCGTAATATCATAAAAGCTAACGTTTTTTTCAACTAAGGCGGATTGTTTATACACAAGTATTTGTGTGAAATGCCCGTTGCCTAACAAATCATGCAAGGTTGAGATCATCATTACGTAATTGTGAATTTTGTTTTTCAACCAGCTTTGTTACAGGTTAGCTGAAAAAAATATTCTTATAACCGAAAATGTAAAACCGCGTCCAATTGAAGCCTACATATATTCCTTCGTAAAACTAACAAATGAATGCTAATCGGGAAGTGATATTTACAGAGAAATTGAACGTTCCTAATTATAAGCCTATATAATTCTCAGGTGATTTCGGGATTGTTCTTGAGACAATATTTTGATTGATTAACTTTCCATGACAGCCATGTAAACTGTAAAATCTCACCGAGGGTGAACCATGAATTTACAGATTAGCGTAAATATTTTTTCTTGTGGTAAATACACTACCTTGAGTTTTGGTAAGAGATACAGAGACAGAAAGAAAAGAGAGACATTTGAGAGAAGCTTCTATAATTAAAAATACTCTATTTCACTCACAGTCGAAAAAAACAAGGGCGAACAAAACTAAAATTTCAGACTCCAAAAAAAAAAAAGGGAAAACTTTTTTAATTCCAATCTGTCTCTCTCTCTCTTTCTCTTTCTTTCTCTCTTTTAGATCCCCCCTCCAACTAAACAAAAAGAAGAATTAAACGTATGTAAACAATTTATTAACAATGATATACTTAATGTTTATCAATTGATTATAATGATGAATTGGATTCTTGTTATATAATTTAATTGTTTGTAATTGAATAAGTAGACATTTTTTTTATGGGTTGATTTATCAGGATGTTGTCAAAAAAACAATTTGTTGAATAGAAGGAATTGTTACTACAGATATCAATTGAATGAAGTGATGGATGAATTGATATCAATTACTACTACTATCTACTACTACTACTATCTACAAGAATTAAAAATGTTGATTAAGTGAAACTCACTATACTTAAAGTGTGGGTAATTTTTGATTGTTGTTTATATTTTGTGTTGTCAAAAGACAAAAGTTTTTTTTTTGGTTCGGATTTTCTTCCCCCTGTGTTTTACTTTGCCCATTCACACACACAAAAAAGTGGGAGACTGTGAGACAGTGAAAGAGAACGAGAAAGAAAAAAATGACTTTTGCTGCTCACTTTGAATTTTTACAGGAGATTTTTTTTTTCTCAAAGGGGATTTTGACGACAACAAAGGAATTTTCCAATTTCATTCCAATTCTTTTCTAACTATTTGAGTTCTTTTTAGAATATACACATCCATTATCCAAATTTCCAAGGAAGCGTCAATTGAAATACATCAGTATGTTTGTTTTCAATAAGAGAAGAAATCATCAACATATGATTTACTGAAAATTTCAGCCACATGTTTATTTTTGCCATTCAAGTCAAACAAAACACGATATATTTCAAAAACAAAAGATAACAAGATCCAGTAAAATCATTCAATGCCATTCAATCGATCCCATATACTAACATTTAATTCTAGCTATTTTTTTTTGATTCATCAAAGTAAACCAATCATTCCAATACTAAGTTTATTTTGTATCCGTTTAAATTAGTTTTTTAAAGTCTCTTTGTTCATCCAAATTAACAAATCCCACAAATATTGAATAATTAACAATGCCTTCTCGTGAAGATTCCGTCTACCTTGCCAAATTGGCTGAACAAGCTGAACGTTATGAAGAAATGGTTGAAAACATGAAAGCTGTTGCTTCATCTGGTCAAGAATTATCTGTTGAAGAACGTAATTTATTATCTGTTGCTTACAAGAATGTCATTGGTGCTCGTCGTGCTTCTTGGAGAATTGTATCATCTATTGAACAAAAAGAAGAATCTAAAGGTAATGATACTCAAGTTGCTTTAATTAGAGAATATCGTTCCAAGATTGAAGCTGAATTATCAAAAATTTGTGAAGATATTTTATCTGTTTTATCTGATCATTTAATTTCATCTGCTCAAACTGGTGAATCCAAGGTCTTTTATTATAAAATGAAGGGTGATTACCATAGATATTTAGCTGAATTTGCTGTTTCAGAAAAACGTAAAGAAGCTGCTGATTTATCATTAGAAGCTTATAAATCAGCTTCCGATGTTGCTGTTACTGAGTTACCACCAACTCATCCAATTAGATTAGGTTTAGCATTAAACTTCTCCGTTTTCTATTATGAAATTTTGAATTCCCCAGATAGAGCTTGTCATTTAGCTAAACAAGCATTTGATGATGCTGTTGCTGACTTAGAAACCTTATCCGAAGATTCATACAAGGATTCCACTTTAATCATGCAATTGTTGAGAGATAACTTAACTTTATGGACTGATTTATCTGAAGCTCCAGCTGCTGCTGAAGAACAGCAACCAGCTCAACAATCAGCAGAAGCTAAAGATGAGGAATAGATGTATGTATTAAAAAATAAAGCTTTAGTTATAATTTCTTTGTTGGGAATTTAATCTTAAGTATTTTGTTATTATAATTCGTTTTTTGTTTTGACAAGTTTGTTAATTACTCCCCTTTTTTTTATTATTTACTATTATTATTATTGTCTTATATTACATATTAGTTGTTTGTTTCATTTCCCAGTCCTTTTTTTTATTATTATAATTATAATTATTGTTGATTATCAATTTAAAGAGAATGTTAATATTATTAGAAAAATAAAAATGTGAGAGCTGCTGTTTATACTGTCTGGTATTATCACATCAATCCATCCATCCATAAAGAAAGAAGCACACTATCAGATTGAAGGTTTAAAGTTTTTCCATTTTTATCGGTCTTTTGTTGGTGGTGGTGTCGGTGAGTCAAATTATAGAAATATAATTACAAGGGAATCATCTAATTGATTCTCAATTTGACTTGTTTTGGTGTTTTGTTTTTTTATTGTTGTTTTCATCTCTTCCCTTTACATATCTCTCTCCCTCTATATTTTTACATAGTTACCTACATACATCAATTCATAAACTTATCTTATTAAACAGCAGTATTGCAAATACGCGTTTAGGTGGTTTGTTAAGTTATACACGACCTTTTTTTTCAATTTACCACACTCGTGTAAAAAAACAACAACCCAAAAAATATTACCTCTAAAAAAAAGGCAATCAAATTGAACAAACCGAAAAAAAACTTAAATTACAACACAACTCAATTTACTTCAACAACAAACAACAACCAACAACAACAACAATTCAATAGAAAATGCCTGAACCAGTTGGTGTATCAAGTTTACCAGATCAAAGGTATGTAACCACTACTTTTTTCAATAAGCTAAATAAGAATAATTAAATTGACTTTGAATCAATCCATACTATAACCTTAGAGATCAAAGGTAAATTTGTTGTCAAATTTTTATGCTTATTTTTTTTGTTATTATTGATTAATTAACCAACAAATTGTAAATACTAACTGCAATATAATACTATAGATATAAGATTGTTTCCAATGAAGGTTCAACTTTCACAATTATGGTAGCTGGTGAAAGTGGATTGGGGAAAACCACATTTATCAATACTCTTTTCCATTCTTCATTAAAACCATACCAAGATCCAAATGAAAGACATAACAAATTTACATCAGCTCATCAAACAGTTGAAATTGGAATTGTAAGAGCTTTATTAGAAGAGAAAAACTTCAAGATCAGATTAAATATAATTGATACTCCAGGCTTTGGTAATAATGTAAATAATGTTGATTCATGGACTCCAATTATTGATTTTATTGATGATCAACATGAATCTTATATGAAACAAGAACGACAACCAATAAGAGAAAACAAAAAGGATTTAAGAGTTCACGCTTGTCTTTATTTCATTAGACCAACTGGTCATTCTTTAAAACCTTTAGATATTGAAATCATGAAAAAACTTTCAACAAGAGTTAATCTTATTCCAGTTATTGCAAAATCAGATACTTTATCTCCAAAAGAATTAGATACTTTTAAATCTAGAATTAGAGAAATCATTGAAGCTCAAGATATTGATATTTATACTCCACCTTTAGAATTAGATGACGCTGCTAGTGCTGATCACGCTAAACAATTGATTGAATCTATGCCATTTGCAATCATTGGTTCAGAGGAAGAAGTTGAAGTTGCTCCTGGTAAGTTAACAAGAGGAAGAAAATATCCTTGGGGTATAGTTGAAGTTGAAAATGAACAACACTGTGATTTTAAAAAATTAAGAAGCTTATTATTAAGAACAAATATGTTGGATTTAATTTTATCAACTAATGAAATTCATTATGAAACTTTTAGAGCTCTTAAATTAGGTTCTAATGAAGATGAAGATACAACTACAGAAAATAAAGAAGAATTAACTAATGAAAAGGGAGAAATTATAAAAAGACCTTCTCTTTCCAAAAAACCTAGAAGATTACATAATCCTAAATTTAAAGAAGAAGAAGATGCTCTTAAGAAATTCTTTACTGAACAAGTTAAATCAGAAGATCAAAGATTTAAACAATGGGAAACTAATATTATTAATGAAAGAAATAGATTGAATCAAGATTTAGAAGAAATGCAAGCAAAATTAAAGGCATTAGAAGAACAAGTTAAGAAATTACAATTAAGTAAGCGTTAAGGTGGTGCCTACCCTATATCCTTTATATTTACATTTTACTTCTTTTTCTCTCTATATATAACTATCAAATATTTTGATATTTACCTTATACGCGAAATTATATAAATTAAGTTCATTCTCACTTTCTTATGTCATACTATCAAATGACAGGAATATTTACAGTATGACGCAAGTTAATGTCCGTACTTTTTCTAGATGGTACCGCTACTACAAGTTGCTGAAAGAGCAACCTGGAGTACGTAGTTTGCTCATGTCTTATTATAGATTCAACCGGAACAAAAGGCCGCAGGAGAGATAACTACCGCGGTGTTTCTACAACTGGCAATTATCTTCCACAATTAGAGAGGTGCCAATTCAAAACTAACAAATAAAACATCCTGTACTACTTTTTAAGACAATATGTCTAACCAGTAATTCGATCTTAAAAATTACAAATTATTTTTAAATTGCTGTTTGAGTTATTTTTTGAATCGTAATCCTCATCCCTTTAGTCAGTCAGTCAAAAATAAAATATTAGCCACGGTTATGGACGGCAGCATCACCAAAAAAAAAAAACCTCCAAACGCCTCTTAAGAAGAACCCCTAACCAACAAGAAGAACTGATTACAAGTCATTGAGTTAATACTAACTGAGATTAGACACCTTAGTATTATCGTCTGCTATACTATAGAATATTCATACCTGATTTCGTATTTCAAAATATTCGTGTTTTGTGAAAATGAGTATAAATCCTCCCGGGTTCGGATATAACAACAACCAACAACAACAACAACATCATCTGAACACATACCCAGAATATGGTTCACCGGAAGAACAGCTGTCGCCAAACAAATCATTGCAACAAGCAAAATTCAAACGTAATTATCGTGCCTGTTTGAATTGTCGTGTTAGAAAAGTGAAATGTGATTTAGGTCCAGTAGATAATCCACGAGAAGGAAAATGTGCAAGATGTCTTAGAGAAAGGAAAGATTGTGTATTTGTAGAAAGTAAACGAGGTGGTGCTGGGAATGTCATAAATGGGAAACGTAAGAAGATGAAAGGTGATATAGAGGACCATCAAGAACTGGAATCTCCGGAAGCATCAATTCCGTTCATAACTTCCACCACGGGGCTGCTGCTGTTTGATACTAAACCTACAATCCCAAATATAAATAATGCCACTCCGATTCTGGGACAACAAAAACAACAACAGAAACTTCCTAGTGTCAATAGTATCCTCATACATGAGTCAAACTTGACTTCACCTATTGCTCCTTTACAATCACATCATCAACAACAACAAAGTGCATTATCACCTCTGGTTAGCTTAACATCATATGCCACCCCACCTCCACCAAAGTTACCAATTCCAACGAATCTACAAGGAGACACTCCTAACAAGCTTCCTAGTAACCATTTCTCTACCATGGAAGGGGCATTAGTATTTTTAGCAAAGGCTGCAGGAACCATCGCCAAGGCTGATGAGCGGGACCATATCGATGCGAGAAAGAAGCATGAACAAATAGAAGCTATTAGAAGTGCATCAAGCAGTGCTATGTCTAGTGCGAACAGTTTAAATCAACAACACCAACAACAAGACGAATCAGTTTCACCGGAAATGAACACTGAGCCAACTACAGCGACACGCCCTCCAAGTATTAGATCCAGGGTAGGTTCAGTAACTAGCCAGGCAACATCAGTTAGCCAGAGCCACGAACAAGACCAAACTGATGAGGGCCAACATCATCAGCACCACAGTCATCATCGTCACCATCATCATCATAATCGACATGGAGAGAGTTCGATCCCACCGTATGTAAGCCCCACAACTACCAAAAGAATGACGATCCCAGCTGCCGAAGGAGCAGCAGTTCGACCAAAAGCATCAAACAAACTCTCCAATATCGAATACATAGGTCCCGCCCCACATGGGATCTTAACCGATCAAGAAGCCGAAAGATTAATAAACCTCTTCTTCACAACCATGCATCCTTTTTTCCCTCATCTTCCTAAATTTCTCCATTCTTCAAAAGTATTAGCAGGATATCCCATATTATTATGTGCAATCTTAACAATTTCATCCCGATATCATCCATTTGAAAATAATGTGAGTACGTCTGGAAATGGGAGTGTTCCTCGAAATATTGAAGTTCATGATAGGTTATGGCTTTATGTTCAGCGATTAATTTCACAAACTGTCTGGGCGGAGGCTAGTACGAGATCAATTGGGACCATATTTGCGTTTTTGTTGTTTACGGAATGGAATCCGCGTGCTATACATTGGAGATGGTCAGATTATGCTAATAAAGCAGAAGAAGGCAATGAAATTGAAGGAGGAGCAGGTGTCGGTGGAGGGTCAAGTTCGGCGGGGTTTGCATTTGGCGCGAATGGAAGTGGAAATAGTTCAGCTGGGAGTGATAGTGAACCGAATCTTGCTGGTTTAGGGGCGATGAGGAGAAGTTATAGAATGGCGTGGATGTTGATTGGATCGGCGGTTAGGTTGGCTCAAGATATGGGTTTTATGGAGATTAGTTCAAAGACTTTTTTGGCTACTCATATTGCCGAGATTAATTCGGTGATGGATATTTCAAGAAGATCGATGTTGGCTCATTCTTTGGCCGAGGTGGATTTGGATGAGGATGAACTTACTGAAGAAGATGTGCAAGAGTTTGAAGAAATGGATGAGGATGCAAAGATTATGAAAATGACCGAGGAGGAATTGAAACGAATCTCTGCTCAACATATTCTAAAGTTTACCAAGAAACAAAAGGCACAAATTGAACTATTACAAATCATGTCATTAGGTCATGAATCATTGTATGGTTATAAGGCACAATTAGGACTGTTATCTCAAAGACAAAACTTATCCGTCTTAAATATTATCAGTCCTTTAATTAACAACTGGGGACATAAGTATAAATACTTTCTCATTCCTTCGAATTCAAGATTAGTTAAACAAGTTTCCAATCTCCAAAGTCATTGGTTAAAACCAGATTCCAAAGTCAGCAAAGAAGTCGCAGAATGTATCGAAAGAGAATCGTTTATCTTCGAATTCAATTATGTTAAGTTATATATTTATTCCCTTGCATTAAGTCCATCCCCAAAGGCACTTAGAGAACAACGTAAACGTAAACATGGAAATATTACCTTGAAATTGGATGAAATGTCCCGATCAGCGAAATATATCGAACAAGCATTTAATTCCGCTAATGAGATGTTGAATGCCGCTCATAGAGTTCATAGACTCAAGATGCTTAGATTCATGCCCGTGAGATGGTTGACTAGAATGGTTAGAGCTGTGGCATTTATTGTGAAGTGTTATTTAACTATTACTGCTCATAAAAATTTATCAAAATCAGGAGGAACTTCAGCACAGATTGATAATTATGATTCTACAATCTTGTCACTTTCATTAATCACAATTGATGATATAACACAATCTATTCAACGTGCTGCTATTACTTTGAGGGATTGTTCACCTGATGAATTACATTTGTGTACAAGATATTCAAATGTGTTGATGTATTTGTGTTCAGAAATGAAGACAAAAAAGAATAATCAATACGATGAAGATGCCGAGGTTGAAGACGATGCAGTGGGTGGTGGTGCCGTTGGTGATGGTGGTGAGAATCAACAGTACAAGCGACAAAAGATTGCTGCTGCTGCTCCTAGCACATCTCTTCTTACACATGCACCAAAACCAGTTTTACAACCAACTGCGAATACTTTGCCATTTCCACAGTCTCCATTAGACCCATTAGGTACTGGCTCTGGACAACGGGCCCCAGTATCAACGAGATCCATGGCTACTAATGAATCTATCTTAACAAACACAGAGTTGACTTATCCTATGGAACAATCACCTCAACAGCCAATGGATGCCTTTGCATATGGTCCTAGTAATTATTTGGGTGGCGGCAGTGGAGCTACTGCTGCTGCTTCGATGTCACAGAGTGAAAGTATGACACCTAATGATTCCAATACTCCATTGCAAAGTTTGATTGGTGATAGTGAGGTGATGGATTGGTTTATAAATAATCGTACTATTGGTCTTGATTTTGTTGGTCCATGGACAGAAATGATTGAACAACAATTAAATTCAAATGATCAATTTAATTTTGAAGATGCTCTTTAGTTTGAAAATAATAATAGTACATGTTGTATTAAGTTGTATAAGTTGTATAAAAAATTAAATATGTATGTATATATTGAAGTTGTATACTAATCATCCCAACCTTGTATTTGATTAATGAGGGATAAGTAAAAATTTCTTGATTCTTGATTTAAATGATTTTTAGTGTCATCAAAGAACGTATCAATCCCTTCAATAGTATTAGTGTAACGTTCAGGAAGATATGGGATTGCATCTCTAGCTTCGAATTGGTGTTGTTTCTTTTCGCTAGAGGCAGGTACAATACCTACAGGGGGGGAATAATAATCAATTTTTTCATCAATAACAATAGCATTTATGGTCACTGATAAATCCAACACAAATTGTAATTGTGATGATTGTAACATAGAATTAATATCATACAATTTCTGAAAACATGTTCTTGCCCCTATATTCCCCATTTCTGCCATATATTTAAGTAATGCAACCCCTCTATTTAATTGCGGATAACGTTTTCCGTTTATTCCAGCAATTAAAACCATTAAAATGGCAGTAAATAAATGTTGACTATCCCAATATCCTAATATAAATATCTTTTGACTAGTATATAACCGACATACAATATCTATTGTAGCGCAAGATGTGAATATTCCTTTTGATATTGTAGCTTCGACATCTTGAAAATTCTCAATAAATTGAGAAGCGGTTGGTTCTAAAATTAATGACAATAATGGTTTTGTGATTAAAGTTATCAAATAATGATATCTAAGAAATAAATTGGCAATACTTCTTGATCCACTTCGAAGATAATCTATATTTTTAAATTGAGTCAAAAGTGGATATTCAAAGTTTTTAGTTAAATCCTCTGAAGATGATGAAATATTTTTCAATAATAACTTTTGATTGAATTGATCAGTATTGATATAATTAATCAGAAATGTTCTAATATTAGGTCCATAAATCAATCGAACAAATTTTGCAACATATTTGGTTAAATGTACATTGATTTCTAAAATATTAGAATCAAAGGCATCACCTAAATCATAAACATTTTCTGTGGGTAAATCAACATCTGTATCAGTAAATTGAAAATGAACAGTTTTTGTAGCCCATATTGTATCAATTACGAATACAGTCCACCATAAGCGTTTTGCGCGTTCACCATGTACTCCAAGCATATGTTTTTCTTCAGGAGTCTTATTTAATGGAATATCTTTTTGACGATGGTAACCTTGGGCAACAGCAGCACGTGCAGCAACACCTAGATAGATATAGACCGTATTATATCTGGATAAGTTTGCCGAATATAGACCCAATAGCAAAGCGCATTGGATAAATGTGAGATCAACCTCGGAACTAGTTAACCGAAACAAATGTTCTGCTAATAAGTAATATTCCATTCCAGGATACTTATTCTCATCGGTTTTCACATTAAGCAACTGTTCACCAAAGGCAAGTAGAACAAAGAAGTAGCAAATCTGGGTTTGAGTAATAGATCGAGGTGATTGTTGAACATCGAATTGTGATTGGAGGGATTGTGGACGACCTTGTTGTTGACTTTGCAATCCATCAAATAAATCATATATATCATTTGCTAATTGTAAGAATTCTTTCACATCTAGCAAATAGAATTCTTGATTATAAGTAGAAAATACCTTATTAAGGAGGTTCAATGCATATGTCTTTTCTGGAAGTTTGCTTTGACATGCAAGTAATAAATTGTATTGTAAGCTATAATTATCAAATTCTGGAGAATAGAAATCAACTAGTTTAACACCATTCATAACATTATTGGAAATATTAATTTCAATTGGCGCAGCCATTGTGGTTGTTGAGCTTGTAGAAGTAGTTGCTACCGATCCCGTAATTGGATTTGCCATTGTAAGTGGTAGACCCTGTATCGATGACGACGTTCCTGTTCCCGAGGCGTTTAATAACGATTCCAAATATTCCACTCTTTCATGTAATTTGTTTAAATCAGATTCCATAATGACGATTTTTCGATCTTTTGTTGGATAGACGCATTGGTCTTGTTTATTAACACCTTTGCAATTTGCGCAAGCTGGTTTTTCACCAGAACACTTTATTTTTGATATTTTACATCTTGTACAAGCATAATGAGATCTTCCATAGACCTTCAATGGCTTTGGTTTCTGAACATTCCTTCCTCCCATGGTTTAATATACAATGCAAAATTGGTATGAATCCACAAGGAAAAAACCCTGAAAAAAATATATTGTTAATAATACACCGTTGAATTATAAATCAATATAATTGTGATTATATTTAGACGTTAAGGAGATTCTTAACGTTGATTTGGTAATTGATAATCTATGAAACTCAATCTATAAATTGAGGTTAGAAAGTTTTTCAATGGTTGCTTTTGAAAAAGAAAATTTGATTGATGATGCTAACTCTATTTTCAGTATATTTTGTCGGTAAATGTTTGCAATTCTCAAGTAAATAATTATATAATTAAACTAGGAAGAAAAAAAAACAATCAATCCCCAAAAAAAAAAGTAAAAATAATTTGTTAACGTAAATCCAAGAGATTTTGGATACTAAAATGGTTCCTATTTCTTATATATGTATTCCCGCTTACGTATACCCCAATTGGAAGATATATATCAAATCTTTTATCTGATGGTGGTGTTGGTGTGTAGGTTTGTAAAAAGTAAAAAAAAATTCCTTTGAGGCCCATGCAAATGGAAGAGGCTTATTGAATTTTCGCAGTTGGTAGGAAATTTTTTATGCATCCTACCGCGATAACTGAAATAAGCAAAATTAGCAACAATACCAAATAATTCTAAATTAGTTTTGATACATACTTGACTCGTCAATGGCAATTGTCTTTAGTTGACTTTCGCTAGTTTTCGTTCTTTTTAGATTCTTTTAAACTAAAAAAAAGGGGATTGAAAAGTCCTTTACAAAAAAGTGTTGATGATAAATTTTTGAAAAGAGAAACAAAAAACGACAAAAATTTTTTATGCATAATACAATACAACACAAAACCCACATTTGGAGTGTAAAACCGACTGAAAAATATTATTTTTTAAGCAAGTACTTTATATGTGGGTTTTTCCTTTTGGATCTGCCTAAAATATTTCAGACATATCTTTACTAAAACATCTTGTCAAACTACACACTCTGTCTCCCTTGACAAGTAGCTCAGGAAGGGATTCTTTCGGATCTGTTTCGATAACCTTGGCCAAAATNTTGACAAGTAGCTCAGGAAGGGATTCTTTCGGATCTGTTTCGATAACCTTGGCCAAAATGCAAAACAGACTAAACTCATCGAAGTAATACGACATCCGTTTTCTTTCGGAAAATAGGGGACTTGATTATTAATAAACACATGCTCTTTAAGAAAGTTTACTTGATGGTCAAGAAAAAAAAATTTGAGAGAAAGTTTCAAATGAATCATCAGTTACATTTTTTACCTTTACAACTTGAATAAAATATTAACCGAACACTAATAACACGATTGACAGCTAATCTCCTCAATAAACAAACATCAGTTCACTGTTTTAGAGACAAATTCCGGGAATGTACAACCTAAGTGACAGATCATAGATTTAATACGTGTGGATTTAGTTGCATGTAACACCCACGCGTAACCCTCGCAAACAATGAAAAAATTTTCATCCGTAAATTATATTTTTTTGATAAGTTGTATAGTGTGATTGATTGATTTTAATTTAGTTTTAAAATATTTATGTACATGTAACTACTAAAACTGAAATTACGATCAGTCACTAAAATAATTTATTACTAATGATCTTTAACTGAAACACCATATAAGCCAATTCTAACAGAGGAATAGAATATGATTGCTTTGAGATAATGATATGTATAGGGCTTCGTCTAATGCAAGGGCGGCATCTCATTATTATCCTTTTCAATCCTGATAGTAAAAATATTTTGTAATAAAACAATGAATTGATTGTGAGATGGGATTGGGAAACAAAGGATGAGGGACAAAAAATTTTCTAAAGTTACAATTGCCCACGAAAAGTTCTCTTCTAGATTCAAGAAAATTATCTTGAGGGGATACAATAGATATTATTCTGCGGGAATTAACAAGCGATTTCCGAATACACCGCGGTAGGTAGATACAGCCATTCACTTAGCGTTATTGGTCTAACTAGGGAACTGCGGCTCATGCCAACGGAGTTCGTTTAAAAAATTAATTTTGTGTTAGGTTGTGGGGGTTCGCAAAGATTTTGTACCCCGCCGTTATCTCGCGGAATTTTTAACCTATTTTGGCGTATAGTCAAGCATTTACAAACTCAATCTTGCTTTTGAATTTTAAGCTTATTTATCTCAATCAAAGTAAGGTTTTATTAAAAAATGTCACGAAATAACAAGATGCTTAACACTACAGAGAAGGTTGTTGTTTTGACTCATCCTATTAGACATGGTATTCCTCCTATCAACAGGGGCGAATTACCCCTCGAATTCCAGCCCCACATGTTAGTCTTATCTGGAACTCTTTATTACAAGATGTTTCGGGATCTACTTCCGCGTTATTAACATATTTGCTAGACGCTTATCACGTACACTTGCTGAACAGGTTTACTAGCACACAAAGCCATCAAAAGTACGATTTCTATAACTGCATAGAACTGCCAACTAAAGGGGGTCTTCAATTGCTTATCTAATTATGCAATGTTTCAGATGGAATATGATGTGTACATTTGCCCATGTCTAATTTCTTGACTTTCTCAAAAAATATTATCCTTTTCATCGTTTAGAGATGTCCTAAACGACTTAGGCAAATACATGTGCACCCATAACCCAGAACATCCGCAAAGATCAAAGCCATTAGAGTTCAGAGAACATAATCCACCTTTAGCATAAATAGAATTCATGTGCAATCGGTGTATTCATCATAAGCGCAATTGTAAACATGCAAAACATGATATTTTTCAAGAGAGGCTGCAAACTACATAACGCAACCAAGTTTTGTGAATGAGTCATTTTTCTTTATACAATTGTAACACTGCTAAGACACAGGAAGACTATTGGCTTCTTGAAAATAGTCTATTACATACGTTGAATGAGTGGCAAGATTTCATGATAATTTTTTCTATTTTGCAGCTTTTCGCACATTTCCGTCCGGAAATACAGATAATTCAAATCACACAAAACGAAAACACTCGATTGTTACACACGCATTCCATTATCGTTATCGCCTACCACCGTATGATTTTCATTATGAACTAACCCGGGACATCCCTCATCCGCCTTTACCACATCTTGTTTGCTTTTCCGTCGGAACTTTAAAGGTAGTTTCTATTAAACTTTCCAGAAATCATGGAGATCGCGGAATCGTTTCCCGCAGAATAATAAAAGCCCCTTTCTACCGTCAAATAGAACAATTCAGATCAGAAAGAGTCATTGAACATAGTTATTTGTTCCACATCACCACGACGATGCCATCTATCAACGAACCCTTAAACCCGGGGATCTTGATGGTACACATTTTATTTCGTTTAAGAAAAGATTTGTCCCCCGCCCCTCATACTTGGTAGTATAACTTGACACTCTTGACCGTGGGATGTAATTGCAACCCCTAATGCAGAAATTGAAATATTTTCCTAAGAAAATGTTGGAACTTTAATATCAAAGTTTTCTTGCCAGTAAAATTGCAAAAAAGAAAAGCTAGAACGAATCAAAAGAGAAAACTGACAATAAGCTATTAGATCATAAACTATTTCAATTTCTTCGTAGTATCATTCTGCAGGATAGTGAATGAAGAACAAGGGAATAACGTATGGTTAGTTTCAACATCAAGAGTCGAAAAAGCTATGCTATCTACATGTTGCGAACAAGCTTATTCAGAGGCACAAGCTATTGTACTCCAAATTGTTTTACTGGCATTTAGATGCAGCATGTTTGTATCGCTATGTGACGTAAACTACAATCCATTGACTCTCGGAGTGTCCATTCGTTGCCTAAGAAGTGCCTGCTGGGAGAGAACCATATTTGAAGCTGATTCAAAGGTTAGCTACCAATATAGGTTGACTCCAGACAACTCCCAGAAGTACTCGCGAATGCAAGCATCAATGTTCTGGGAAGCTAGAAATTTCCAATGAATCCATTGAGGATACCGCTACCATATCACCGAAATGCAACGCCATGTTAAACCATTCCACATTTAAAATATCGATTTCTTTGCGTCAATTCTGACATCCAACCGTTAGATGTCCCACAGGTTTACCAGAATTTCCCAGCAAATAGCTTTTGGAGTAAGCGCACGTTCTTGCTCACTTAATATTATGAACGGAAATCCTTGCATCCGCCTCTACAATTCTTTTAGCTAGCCACAAAACGGTTTCGATCAACAATACAGTTCTCAATATCGACGGCTTATTAGAAACCTTGTAGCAAAGCAGATATTTAAAAAGGACAAATATGCTGGTTTGTTCATGAGAAATACAATGTGGATAGTAAACTACTTGTTTTCAATTTGGGGTTACATCGCTGACGCATGATTTACAACCATCATAAATTTTAAAGATTCGGGCGCTTTCAGCTCTATGGTTAGGGGCAGCCTCTGATATAATATCACATCCTAAATTATGCCATACAGTGGAATTGATTAGTGCTTTAGAAAGTGGATTACACGACAACTACGAGCAAACCTTTGGTTTTCTTGAACTCCAAATTCGTCCAAAGCATGGTTTCATGTTTGGATTTCTGTTTCCACGTAATTTTGACTTCAAGAACATGAAACAGGGATGTAAAGAGAAAATGAGGAGTTGGACCATGAAAGAGTATAGGAAACCCAAACATAGGAGTTGAGCGATTTGTTCAGAGACTCTCCAGTATGAGAAAAGTATGTTCACTTCACGATGTATGGTAGATCAAGTGTAGCACTGATTCAATAATGGGCCAAATACTCTTTGAAGGGAAGTCAGGTATATTGTGGTGAACCGCCCAAACAATTAGCAATCTTACAATTCTGTGAGTGCTTCAAAAAGTGTCGAGGAGTGCAGAAAACTCGATTGTTCACTTCCGTAATCGTTTCCAATGTGCAACACTAAGCGATGTTTGGCATCACCATCCAAATGCCAATTGTTGACGTGTTTTGTAATTCAAAAATGACCCCGACACTGTAGTTACATCGGAATTGATCATGGACACGTTCCTTCTTACAGTGATGGGAATTTCTGTCGATATCTCTGCCAATTCTCAATCTCCACTAATCACGACCAGAAACATATAATCTCAATAATAATAGTTAGTAATATTTCAAATCCTGTCTTGAACTTAGGTGAGGTATATCCAAAGACTCCAAAGACCACCTTTCCCACAAGAAATTAAAAGCGAACAAATTCCAGCAATAAGACTAAGGATGGCCACAAAACCAACCTGTACATTTGATTTTGAAACCTCTGTTCCGAATGTACGACTGGCTTGCAAGGTGACGATCCGCTCGAAAGATCGTCTTCAAAGTAATCTTAATAATAACACCTCGTTCCTATACTTGTTCGTCTATTCCACAGTCATAGACTATTGCTGGCGATTGAAATACAGCTCAATTTAATTGGTAGCATATTCAATGAAAATTTAGAATCGCACGTTAATTTCTGTTTTTTTCGTCGCCAAACAATTTAGTTGACAGAATTTATTTTGATTTTGATAGATAACAATAAGTTTGTGTATTGAACCGAAGTGCAATTCATTCCAAGATAAAGACATGGCCATTGTTCAGGACCTTCTAAATTTTCCGCCCATGCTTCAGCCCTTGATAGAAAGCTAACGAGCTTCATGTTTTGTCAACAACGCGTTGTCTCGGCAAACTGACAATAGCTCCACGCGAATGTGATTTTGCGCGTATTTTATTCCTCTACTCTCTCCCGATCTGGTAAAGCGCACTTACTAGGATTTATTTGGTATATATCAAGGTCATTGCTATACATGTAGGTGTAAAGTTTTTGACACTAGCAATTTTTATCTCCGTTATAACCAAAGATTAATGTAACCGTAAGTTTATCCGGTGTGTGAAACTCGGTTGTCATGTAGGGAGGAAATTAATAGCGCAGATCAATTAAAAATAAAATATTTTTTATCAGATGTGGCGATTTAAAAATAGAATAGCATCGTTTATAAAAAGAGTAGCAATTTATACATTTTTTAAGTTTCCATGCACGGGTGTACATTGAGGTATGTGACAGAAAGAAGCTAGACCAATACAAGGAAATGCGGAAAGACCCCCAGCTATTGGAATATCTGTAGCTAGACGACTGGAAATCAGGCTTGGTAGGTCTGGGTTGCTCTCTAGGAAATTTCTACCTATAAAAGTAACTACAACAACAAACAAAAGTTGGCTTGTATCTGGGAGCAAGCGCTCCTGCTCAACTATAATGGAAATTGCCGAGAACATTTTCTTTCGCCTTGGAATTTGCCATGGTTTCTAATTAGTCGCTTCCAACATTTCACTTCACATTTTGCTTGCACAGGCTCACAAGAATCGAATAGTCTAACTAGTATAGCACTTCTTTATCATAAATCTGAGGGGAAACGTATTCTTTATATAAATACTCGATACACTTTTCAGGGGCACCCCCTTTAGAATTCTTTCTCATACAAAGATAAATTTTGATGCAACAAAATAGAATATTTTTTTGTTTTCAATTTTAGATTTTCCCATTGTCTATAAATCACAAATTCTAGTGAAATTTTACTATTCCGGTTGAAAAAAATTTCTCTCAACTGGCACAGTTTTAGATTCAAGCCTCTCTAGAATTCTCCCTTTCTAAACTCTTGTGTTAATTTACTGAAATTTTTTTTTAAAAATCTCCTTCTTTTCCTTTAAAAAGTTTTTCTACTTTTCTTCGTTCATTCCTTTCTTTCTTATTCGATCGTTAACAGAAATGCAATTCAAGAAGGTCTTCGCCATTTCAGCTGTCGCTGCTGTAGCTTTAGCTGCTAATTCCAATAACAGTATGTATTTTTGAATAGATTTGATGGTTTTGCTGAAATGAGAATTTCTCCCTCAGGCGGGTCAAAACAATTTGGTCGATCACTCCAAGATCAGATTATCATTTGTCAAATACTGCAAATGCAATAGAGGGTCCTGTCCCACTTTTCATCACTCGGATAACTCTTGCTTGGTCATAGCCAGGGTTCCCGGTCTTGAGAAGAAAGCTCAAATATATACACCTGAAACTTTACAACCAAAATCCTCGAGAATATTTACTCGAGGTATTTTGCTGATTGAAATAATCACGAAAGTGGTTGTGAAAAAAGGAGAATTTAAGCTTTCTAGGACTCGAGTCACCGGCACCTCGGGTTTTCGTCTATTTTTAGAAAGAAAAAAAATCGTGTCAACATCACTATTTTTCAAACTCGAGAATTATTGACAGCGGATTACCCACAACTTCTAACGTTTCAGTGACCTTGAAAAGTGTATGAGAGGCTTGAATTCGAAAAAGATCTCAAATGTGGCAAGTGTGTGCTTCGATTAAATTTTTAAGAATTTTCTCGATTTTATTTTTTGACGAAAAACCGTTGTCTGAGTCAAGAAAAAAATTTTATTCCGTAAATCCCTGAAAATACGATGTGTCCTAATCCAAGGAGAATTATTTCAACAAACTTTATTGGAAAACTATAACTAACAATACTAACACTTTTAATTTAGACTCCACTTTAACTACTGCTACCCCACACGTTACCAAGGCTTGTTCTTTCTCCGACTTCACTGCCACTGCTTCAAGCGATGTTGCTCAAGTTGCTGCCTGTGCCACCGCTGTTGGTGACATTACCATTTACGGTAATGCCTTCGGTGCTATTGACTTAACCGGTTTAGAACAAGTTTTCGGTGATTTATCTGTCATTAACGCTACCCAAGCTGGAACTGTTAACGCCCCAACCTTACAATTAGTTTCTGGTAAGTTAGAACTTAACGCCAACACCATCTTATCCAACTTGAACTTAGCACAATTAACCACTGTTGGTACTTTAAACTTCAACGCTTTACCAGCTTTACAAACTGCTGGTTTAACCGCTGGTATCACTTCGGCTGATTCCGTTATTATCTCCGATACTGGTTTAAACTCATTAACTGGTATCAATGTTTTCAAATTACAAACTTTCAACGTTAACAACAATGATCAAATTGAAACTATTGATTCTGGCTTAATTGAAGTTACTGACACTCTTGATATTTCCTATAATGCTGAGAAGGTCGATGTTATCTTGAACCAATTAAAGGGAGCCAACAACTTCATCTTACAATCCGTTAACTCTGTTCAAGCTCCAAACTTGACTGCTACTAACGGTACCCTTGCTATTTCATCTTCTTCCGTTGACAAGATTCAATTCAAGAACTTACAAACCATTGGTAAGTCTTTAGTCATCAATGACAACGCTGACTTAGAAGAAATTGACTTCCCTCAATTAACTTCTATTGGTGGTGCTTTACAAATCACCGACAATGACGACTTAAGCTCCTTCGATGGTTTCCCTGAATTAGAAACCATTGGTGGTTCCGTTAACATGTCTGGTACTTTCAACAACGGTACTTTCGAGTCTTTAAAGAGAGTTGCTGGTGGTTTCGTCTTAAAGACTGATGGTGACTTATCTTGTCAAGCTTTCAACAAATTGAACAGTAACGGTGAAGTCAAGGGTGACAAATTCCAATGTGAAGACAAAGTCACCACCACTTCTTCATCCTCCAACAAGGGTAACTCCCAAGCCACTGGCTCTTCCGGTGACTCTTCCGAATCTGGTTCATCTACTACTTCCAAGAAGAACGATGCTTCATCCAACGCTGGTAAATTAGCTTCCGTAGTTGCTGCTTTCGCCGCTTTCGGTGTTGCTTTATTCTAAGTTTGAAATAATTAGATGACATTTCTTTGTTCGTTTTTTATTCGTGTTTATGTTTTAGCTAATCGACAATATATGATGATTATTCACATTCAAAAGAGTAAATAAACGAAATGGAGATGTTAATCATTCTGGGGGGTTTATTAGGATTTTTCTTTTTTAAATTTTAACCAGTCAAGGGAGAGAAATAGATTTGACTGGTAACTTTATAGTATCTTTATACACTTTCTTATTCGTAACCTTTTTTGTTATCTTCTCTATATTAATTTAATAAATATTTTATAATTTTTCTACAAATCCTAAGTCTATAACTTGTCACCAGAGACATATTCAATTCTATCCATGCTTAAGACTTCTGCTACTTCTCTTACAAACATATGCGCAACGTCTTTAACAGCAACTTCAGATTCTGGTTTTTGTTCTCTGATAGAGGTAGCCCTCTTTTGCTTCAACCCACACATCTCAAATGTGTTCAAAAACTTCAAGTTCGGATCTACATTCAAGGAGATTCCATACTCAGTGACACCTCTCTTCACTCTAATCCCCACACTGGCTATCTTATCATTTGGAGTTACCCAAACTCCAGGATTCTCAGTAACACTGCTTTGTATACCAAAGTTCTTGTCAAGTAATTTAGTAATACTATCGAGTAAAACTCTACTAACGAAACATTTCGCACTTAATTTCTCAAACGCCTTCAAATCCACAAGAGAATAGGCTACAAGCTGTCCTTGTCCATGCCAAGTAACTTGTCCACCACGATCTAATTGATGGTATTCACATCCAAGTGTTTCAAATCTCTTAACTAACTCTGGTCCAATTTCTTGTTTCAGTTTTAATCCACCAGCATATACATTATTGAATTCGAAAGTTAAGATTGTGGGTAATGGTTGTAAGTCTCGTATTTTCGAAATGACTGCCTTAGTTTCTTCATTTAATTCAGTATTGTTCTTTTTGGATCTAAGTTCCATCTGACGAAGTTTAAACTCAGCAGTTTTGAAATCTAAGTTTGCATCCATTATAGCATTTTGGATCTCGAGACCATGCTTGAATGAAGTGATACCGGGGAAGTGGATATGTCTGAGGGTGCGATAACTCTCCCTAACAGTATGGTATCGTGAAGAATGACTTAGGTTTACTGCGTGAAAGGTAACTAGCTTTCTTATAACGACTTTCGGTATCATTTCCTTAGTGGGTGGTCTAGGCAAAGTGATGAAAAATGTCAAATGAATCGAAAGATCTTGAAATATTTTTTTTGTTCGCTTGCTTGCACCCTTTCCAGACCAGTTTATGAGATCATTTTGGTAACAGAGTCAAATATTTGTTGTGTTAAAGGCATCCAAAATATAATGGATCTTACACAGACAAACAAGACATCCAAGAGAAGGAAATTCGGGACAGAAGCCACCAATGACTCATCACTATCGTTAACAGGTAAGACTCCGATTGGGCAACCGCTGTCAGTTAGACCTGTTTCGGCGATTACTGCCACCACAACGGCTAATGTGACACATCGACATGGCTTGAGTCAAATAATCCCCAGCCTGTCAGCTAGCGTATTAATGAATTCATCATCATCAGCATCAGCGTCGCCGTCACCAAGTCCATTTAACAACGTGACCAAGAAAGATATCAAAGCTAACGAGTTTCGTATAAGGAAATCAAACAAGATTGTTGGTACTGTTGCCATTGGGGATAAGAATCAAGTTCAACATGAAATAAACTCAGATGAATTGAACTTCTTGTATAAACTATATGTTCCGAATAAGTATCTTATCAAGAATAATAAGAAATCTTTGCAACATCTATTAAACCATCTTCCTGCAGTAGTCCCCATTCCACCTAAGAAGGATATTGGTGCAAGGAAAGACCCAGGGAATGATCTTAACCTTCAAATTCATTTATTTTTAAGTACGATCATGATCAAGTATGTGAATTCATGGTATTTGGGGAAACTAAATACTGATAATTTTGAGTTTGTACTGTTGGTGTATCAATTAATGTGCGATTTTGTAAAAGATTTGGCTGAGAGAGTTAATAAGATTGTGGCAGAAGACTTCAACAGTCTAATATTATTAGATGATTTAGCTTCAATATTGAATGAACATGTGATTGAATTAAAATGTGACGAGAGATGTGAATATCCTTATAAATTCCTCCAAGACTATTATTCTCAAAGCAATATAACCAATTGTTTAGCATTTGATCCATCCAAACCGCACGAAGATGTAATCAAAGAGTACATACAATCCAAGCATATAATCTTCGGAGATATGAATTGCGATAGTGACGATACTTCAACATCAGACGACAAGGGCATGGAACCTTCACGACAGTATTTCAGGGTTCTTTTCGGTAAAATCCTCCAAGAAACCTTTTCGTCCGAAAGATATTCCCAAGATCCTGTTTCGTCTTCTAAAATTGCAACAGAACTTGTTACCCTCATTATGAGTGATATTGTTCTTATAAAAGTTTTCGAGAAGCTTTCCTCACCCGAATTCATTCTTCAAAAGTTCATAAATGAATTGCTATTTTCAAACTTAGACAGATCAATCAAGGAAAGAAAGTCAGGGGTAAAAGAAAAGGTGTCGTTAATAAATAGAGCTAAATCAATTTTGTATGGGACTTATCAAAGAGTAAGTGATCTCATTATAAATATTTCAAATGGTGGAAGGACGTTAATGCAAGATACTTCAAGTGAGGAGAAGTTGACTCTGTTTGATGTATTTGATAACTCGATCATAGATGTGTTTAACACAATTACCAAATTCGCATCCAGAAAGCCATTATTCTCTAGCATGCTTACGGGAATTCGAACTTTAGTACTGCTGCATGAGAAGTTTCACACTCAAATTAACAATTTATCTTCGAGATACTTATCAAGTAAGATAATTAGTATATTATCAGAAGAAAGGATTTGCAAAGTGATTGGAGATTTGAGAATGGATGTATTTTATTCCAATGACAACAAAAATGAAACCGAAGCCGAGAAGGAACATCCCTCCATTGACGAAATAGCTGATAACATCTCCATACCTATTGGTTTGGCCCTTTCTACAAGGCTACCGGGATATTTAGCGCTGCTTTCGTTGAAATACCAAGACGAAACCGAAAACCAACAACGAGAATCGATTAAGCGATTTTTAAGCATATTTGCCTCGGAGAATGTCAAGGAACCAATGCAAGCTCCAAGCAGATTAAACAAATTATTAATAATCAAATTACTTGACTGCATCATTGCCCATGTATACCCCGAATTATCAAATTCGGACAATTTTTTGCAGTAATTTAGGTCACGTGAACGAGTTTCCTGATTTGGAAGTGGGATTCGTTCCCAGTATGAGTTGATTTTTTTTTCATTTATTTTTGATCGTATAGAAACCCCCCTTTTATTTCCTCTTTAATGAACAACCAGTAATGCTCCCTATTAGATCCTCATTAGTAAAAGCATCCTGTCAAGCATCGCAGCAATTGATTCCAAAGCGTCAATTCTTGGGAACTGCTGCTAGTGCAATTCTCGGATCCTTCCTATTTTCAAAAAATAATGAGTTGGCATCCAAGATGGAAAATGGTGAATTACATTATGAAGATCCAAATGCTAAGTTCAACAAAGGAGTAGAACCCAAACCGTTATTCACAAGACGTGAGCCTGAATATCCTGGACATGTTCCCTTGTACAATTATGAAAAATTATTGATGTTTTTAGGATCCTCGATTGGATCCTATTATCATCCGGAAAGAAATGAATTCATAGTTGCTTTAGGTGAATCCACTGCTATAACACCCGTGTTGAGAAGTATACAAACTCAAATGTTGAGTGATCCTGTGGGAAGGCAAATTTTACGCGAGAAACCAAGAATGACATCCACATCATTGGATTTAGATCATTTACGTTCATTGCCTGAAAACAGTATTGGTAGAACATATGTCGAATGGTTGGATCGTGAAGGAGTGAGTCCAGATACCAGGGTCCCTGTAAGATATATTGATAATGAAGAATTGGCTTATATTTATCAAAGATATCGGGAATGTCATGATTTCTATCATGCGGTGACTGGTTTGCCTATTATTATTGAAGGTGAAATCGCAGTGAAAGTGTTTGAGTTTATGAACATTGGTATGCCAATGAGTGGGATGGGAGCGTTGTTTGCTCCTTTGAGATTGAAACCTAATCAAAAGCAAAGATTGTATAGTGTTTACTATCCATGGGCCTTCAAATCTGGTCTTAATTCAAAGCCATTAATGAATGTTTACTGGGAGAATATTTTGGATCGTGATGTCGATGAATTTAGAAAAGAGATGGGAATTGAACAACCTCCGGATTTAAGACAAATGAGAAAGGAATATCGTGAAAAATTGAAAGCTAAAAAGGCTGGAAAATAAGAGGATCATGTAAATGCATGGAAGATGTATATAGCTAGAATTTACTCTAAGTAGATAGGTATTAGATTGATGAATGTAATGGTTTGAATAAGAAACGAATCTATTGTTAAAAAGTTGGTAAATATGGTAGCATTGTAATTTGGTCCAGCCACATTTTTCAGCCCCATACTGTATGCAGTTTTTCCTTATCGCATTCTGCCCCTGGCACCCCTGGCATCGCCTATTTTCTTGTTTGCTTGAAATTATATTTCAACTCTTTCCTTATTTACAGAGTAATCGAAAAGTCAATTCAATTGAGTAATAATGTCACAATTACTCTACAGTTACTTCTTAAAGAAGGTTTGTATATACTGAAATCAATCCAATTAAGGTCTAAACAGAAATTACTAACAATAAAATTACATAGCTGTCTTTAGACCATATAGCAGATGTTGGTGAGAGTGAAAATGATCCATATTTCGAAACCATTCCTGATAATGAATTACATTTCTATCAAAGAAAGGGAGCCAAGAGAAAGAAGAAATTGCCTGGATTTATTCCAAAACACGACTTAAAAATTCTCAATTCTATTAAAACTTCTGCCTATAGATTGGATTTACAATTGAGTATGTGTGGTATTCGCTTAGGTTGGGCAGGTATCATTGGGTTAATTCCATGGATTGGGGATGCTATTGCATTCTACTTTGCCTATAGCTTAGTTCAAAAAGCAAAAACTGTAGACGGGGGAATATCTAAAGTTTTAGAAGCTGAAATGATGTCTAACGTGTTGCTAGATTTTGGAATTGGTTTGATTCCAATTGTTGGCGATTTGATTAATATTATGTATAAGTGTAACTCGAGAAACTTTATCTTGCTTGAAAAGCACTTGATAAAGAAGTACGAGGGAACCAATCATGCTGCGGAACCGACAAAGGTTACTACTGAAGGCAGCAGTAGTGCCACCAACAAACATAAAGCTAAGACTGAGCCACTACCAGAAAAATCTAAGAAAGAGGAAGCAGCAGCTGTTGCTGTCCCTCCTCCTACCCATAAACCACCATTGCCAACAAGGGAAAGTGAAACACATCATATTCTGGCACCACCACCAGACGTGTATGCCAAACCACCGGATGTTGCGCAGAAGGTTTAGGCATGATATTTGTATGCCAAGTATCTCGATGTTGCCCTACCAGGTACATGCAGCATCAAAAGTATAACGTTTTTATGTATTATTCAATATTATGATCCAATTCACTAAATTCACTTTCTAAAACATTTAATCTTTGTTTGAAGTCCGCAATGAACATCCCTAATTGATCTAATTTTAAAAACTCCAACTCTAATTTATTGCATGGCTCTAGCATTCGATCAATTTGTTCAAATTGCTTTGATAATTGTAGTTGTTTATCAAAGTATTCACTATTAATTAAATCCTGTTTGTTGAGAATAGATGCGTAAGTAGTTTCCATTAATGTTTGCATATGGTCTCCTATTTTGTAAATAAGGTAATCATAACTCACTGCAAGCTGTCTTAGTTCGAGTGGATCAGGATCGGTCTCCGAGGGGGTTGGTGATTTGGTGCCAGCTTGATCCACTTCATTTTCAATTGGATCTTCGGTAGGACGATATGCCACAACCGGTTCTTCTTCTTCATTGGTGGTTTCATTTCCATTCGGAAGCAAATTGCTCAGTTCCTCTTCCATATTGACTCTCAATGGGGATGGTACTCGTTTTGGATGGATAATTGATTCAATTGTGAATGGGGGGTCGGTTGTAAAAAAAATTGTGCAAGATTCCACGCCCTCCCCTTGTCCACGAGATTTCGACATCCCAAATGTTTTTCAGTCAATTTTCCCACAAAATTGAAATCTTCAAATCATCAAAAAGGGAATTCTATCAATCCTTTCATTTCAATCAAACGATCCTTCCCGCTTGTGAGATTAGACTGGAATCCAATTGGTGTTTTTTTTATCGATCGATTGCTATTCAAATTCAATTGCAATTAATACAAGTATATACGGTTTGCCACATCCTAGAAAAGCCGACAACCCCCTCCGAATCATCAATACAATCCAGCAAAATGTCATCCTCGTTCTCACTTGATAAGATCAATCCGAAATTATTAAGAAGGATCTACCGTGCATGTAGACCAACCAATGACGAACCTAACCTTGCCTTAAATCTTGAAATCTGTGACTATGTCAATGCCAAAAAAGGATCAGCACCCCGTGAAGCAGCAATTACAGTAGTGAAATTGATTGCTCAACGTGATCCACAAACTTCAGAATTGGCAATTTCATTATTAGATAATTTAGTTAAGAATTGTGGATATCCTTTCCATTTACAAATTTCTCGTAAAGAATTTCTTAATGAGTTAGTTAAAAGATTCCCGGAAAGACCTCCAATGAGATATACTCGTGTTCAAAGATTGATTTTGGCTCAAATTGAAGAATGGTATCAAACTATTTGTCGTACTTCCAAATATAAGGAAGATTTCCAATATATTAAGGATATGCATAGATTATTAACTCGTAAAGGATATGTTTTCCCAGAAGTTAAGGTGGAAGATGTAGCTGTTTTGAATCCTTCTGATAATTTGAAATCATTAGAAGAGATTCAAGAAGAAGAAGCTATTGTTCAATCGGCAAAATTACAAGAATTAATCCGTCGAGGCAGACCACAAGATTTACAAGAAGCTAATAAATTGATGAAAATTATGGCTGGTTTCAAGGACGACAATTTGAAAGAAAATAAGAAACAGCTTCATGACGATATTGTAAGATTGACCAGAAAGGCTGAAATTTTGGCCGAAATGTTAGCTTCAATTGAAGCCCAAGGTGGTAAGATTGATAGTGATTCTAGTGAGGCCGTAGTTGAGTTATACTCTTCCATCAAGAGTGCCCAACCTATTATTAACAAAATCATTGAAGAAGAAGGTGATAATGAAGAACAAGTACATAACTTGTTACAATTAAATGATGATGTGAATAACTTGGTTAATAAATATCAATTGTTAAAGGGTGGTAAAGTTAGTGAAGCAAGCCAAATCAAGGTTGGAGCTCTTCCAGAACAAGAGATGAATTTAATAGACTTTGATGATGAACCTGAAGATGTTGTAAACGCTACCAACAATGAACAAGGTTTCACCGACTTATTGAGCGATTTATCGAACTTGGCATTCACTGATAATACCAACAGTTCATCAAACATCAATCCACTTAATTTGTATGGTGCTGGAGGATCTATTTCTTTAGGGAACACTTCTAGTGCAATCCCTTCAAGTTCACATACTCCATTGTCGCAACCAGTCCCAAGTTCGAATTTACCAAAAGTTACACCATCTACTTCTCAAGGAAATACAATTGATCTTTTGGGAGATTTTGGTACTCCTTCACCAAAGTTACAGTCTAACACAGTCCAACAATCAAACGCTTTAGATCCATTTGGATTAAATTTCCCACAAACTACTCCGAACCCAGTTCAAACTCCATTAGGTTACACCAAGATTATTCCAATTACTCAATCTGAAAATTTGAAAATTGAAGTTGGCGCAAATCAATCTGATGCTAATTCATTCAGAGGAAGAATTTTATTCAGTAATTTATCAGCACCTACAATTTCTCAATTGAAATTTTTAATTGCAGTACCAAAGACTTGTAAATTAGATTTAAAACCACAATCTAGTGATATGATATTAGGTTTCAATAATCATGGAGCTACTCAGGATTTTGTGATTGATAATCCAAATCTGAAACAATTGAAGATTAAATGGAAAGCTGAATATAAAGTGGATGGAAATTCAAAGGAAGATACCGGGGTTAGTGTTTTAGAATAGAAGATTATATTAACCACATGTGGTCTGATATACACAGATGTTTAGTTTTTTTCTTTAGTTTCTACCAGTCTATAATTGAATAATATTTTCCAGGAATCAGTTGGAAATTAGTAGTAAATAATTACGCTCGATTCACTGCTAGTCTCTTTAGTAGCACACAAATGTGATCAATTTTGTGGAATTATTTGCGGCTATTTTATTGTCTACATTGTGCATCGTTTGCAAAGATTACGGCTGGAGCTGAGAGTCTATCTTAGCCTTGAGTCTCCCCGAGAGTGACGTAACAAAGAACCTTAAAATTTATTACTAATCGAGGATATAAAATTTATATATTATATAAAAAAGTCAGACACTTGTACAACAGTTCCAAGATAAGGAATGTATAACTATTGAACTGCGCAAAGATGTAATTACCAAAACAAAAATACCTGAAACAAAAGCAAAACCAATCACCCTAATAATAAAAACAATAAAAAACCAACCTAAAAACCTGAAACAAACTCATGGTTTAACCAATGAATCATTAATGACAAAAACAAACCCATTCTCAACTTGCTTGACCACATCAACTTTAATCCACTCATCTCTACCTTCTACTCTGATCTTAAATTCATCAGTTATTTGATCTTGTCTAATTCTAACCAATTTACCATTATTTAAAGGGACAATTATAATTTTATGAGGATTTTTTTCTTCATCTCTACCAACAATCAATTTAGATTCAAAATTAGTAATTATATGACCATTTAAATATTCATTTAAATTTTGTTGAAGAATTTTATCTTGTTCAAGTTCATCTTTTATATTATCAACAGAATGAGGGAATTCCCAAGGTTTTAATCCACCTAATTTATTTTCAATAGCATAGTTTGTAGGTGCAATAATAACCATTGTTTCATTTGCTAATTCAGTTTTGGAATTAATTAATTCATTATCTCTAATATAACCAGCAAAGATTGAAATCAGTCTCATTTGTGGAAGAATAGATTGTAGAAGATTATTATAACAATCAATTGAATTTATTGAAAATAAAACATGTTTATCTTGAAGAATTTGTTGTTGTTGATCTCTTTTAGTAATTGGTTGAGAATCAACTTTAAGTTTAGTGATATCAAATACATTCTTTGCATCTCTCTTTTTGTTTGATACAGCTTCATCTTCAAGATTAACTTTAAAGTCATTCAAGTTAACAATATTCTTTCTCTTTTTTAAAGTTGGTGGTTGTTCCTTATTGAAATCATTTAAATTAACGACATTCTTTCTCTTTTGTAAATCTGGTGATGATTCATCTTCAAGAGCAATTTTAAAACTATTTAAATCAACACGATACTTTGGTTCTCTTTTTTCATGATTATTAAGTTTATCTTTTAATCCTTGTAAATCAACAATATTTTTCCTCTTGTTAAGTTCAACTGGTTCACCATTAATATCTTGACGTTTATTAACACCCTCAGCCTCTTTATCCAAATTATCTTTAAATCCTTGTAAATTAACTACGTTCTTAGCCGAGACTAATGATGTTAAAATTGCTATTGCTACAATATAATTTAATTTCATATTGATTTTTCTTTATAATCAGTTTTTGTTTAAGTAATAAGTATATGTGTAAAAGAGAGAGAAATTGTAATTGTATCAAAGTTTTTTTTTGGATGACTGCTGTGTTTCACTGTCTGTTCTATAATTACTCTGTAAGGGGAGTAATGTTTGAGTGTGGTGTGGTTTCATGCAACGGAAAAAAAATAAGTAACTTATGCTCACGTGACTTTTAGGTAAATTTTTGTTACATGGGAACGATCTAGCCAATAAGAATAGTACATCTCTACAACTTGGGCTACTATACCTTCATATTCTAACTTAGTTGACAACTACGGAAGAGAATAAATAACTGTTATATCTTTATTCAATGAGACGAGCTTTCAACGTGAAATTGTTCTTTGGTTTGCTTCGTAAAGTATATTATTCATAAATTTGCAACCATTTTGTAACAAATATTAGTTTACTTAATTCCTTTGCTTCAAAAAACTGAATTGTTAGCCAATGCTGATGAAGATGAGTTCTCCTATTATAAGAAATAATACCAATGTAAGTATAAAAGAGAATACAGATCTATATGCTTTTTGTTTGTAAGAAATTCTCTGTCTAATATCTAGATCTCCAATTATTCTATAAATTATATTGTAAAAACTACTACTACTACAGACTTTCAGCCGGCGAGCCTCCCTCATGATCTCTGTTCTAACAATCGAAATGCAAATCTAGAGAAACACATTGCATTGCCAGCACCGTAAACTAAACCACTCAAGTTTTATTATATGACTCGCAAAGGCTAGATTGGGTCATGCCACCCTTAAGATTTTCTTGATCTTTCCCTTTCTCTTTCTTTTTCTTTATTAGCCATACTATACTGTAACCTTCGTTTCTTCTGCTTCAAAAGATCTAAGGTCTTTCGTTTAGATAATCGACTTCCTTGTAAAGGCATTGAATTTAATTTATTTACCAATCTATCTCTCCTTCTTTGTTGTGTTGCTTTTTTATCTTTGGATTCAGCCAACATTCGATCTAATTTACCAAGTGCTTGTTCTATTTCCTGACTCATTTCTTGTTTGTATACATTTGTAGCATCCGTTATATCAATATCTGGAACCAATCCAAATACTCTTTTTGTTGCCAATACTTGATTGAGTCTATTTGTATCCTTATTACCTTCATTCATTAGCTGTACGGTATTATTCAATGAAGATACAATTTCCTTTAATGAGTTTGTACATATGGAAAGATTATCGTACACCTCTGACATTTTCTATGTGTTGTCGTATAATTATGTATTGTCTGGTTTCGAAGCAACAGCAGTAGTAGTTGGTTGTATCCCTTTGTTTATGTTTGAATGTAAAAATCATTCAAAAAGGGTTGGTTAGGAAGTTATATACAGGAAATGCTAAATGCTCACCCGATTTAAATAAAAAGTTAAAAAACGCATTTAATCATTTAATCATAAGTTTATGACAGACGACTTCTAAGTATAACAATTTAGTTACTACTAACTAATTCCTTAATACAACAGAAGACTCTTATCATCACAATAAGCTCATCATTCAAAGGAAAAAGGAAACGAAAATAGACGAAAAAGAAGACACGACAAAGAAATCCAATCATTTTCTTACACCAAAAAATCAAATGTACAACTCATAAATCTTAACCAATTATTCACCCATAAGAAAACCACACGAATAACTTATCAATTAAGACTTCTCCCATTTGCAGTTTAAGTACTGACCTTTTATCTAATAATAATAATAATCAACACAGTTAATAAAACCTTAATATTTTAATACATCAACTCCCCATTACTAATGACAGATATTTCTATATCATTAGAAATGACTCCACCAACTCAAGAACCATTCCCGAATATCGACATTAAAAAGAATGCTGCATCCACAACAAACTATACGAAGAACTCACAGTCTAGAAATAGTACCAGCAAAAGCAGCAATCATACAAGACACAGTAGCGGAGACAATGGAGTATCCAAGGGGAGAAAACGATCCAATTCACAATCTCAAGTAGTGCCGGCACCCCCTAAACCACCATTATCATCAGCTTCAAGCGCTGCTTCAAAACATCATTATGGTCGTTCTAATCATCAATCACAACATACGCGAACACCTCAAATTTTAACAAGAAAAAGAAATCAAGCTCAATATTATGTATCATTATTACCATTGAATGATACATTTATTAAGAAACATCTTCCAGTAGCAACATATCCCGAAACTACTAAATTGGGTAGACCTACAGGAACTAAACATAAGCCAGATGTAACTAATGGATATTTTGATTCTCGTGTGTTGAGTCGTAATCATGCACAAATATATATAGAACCTTCAAGTGGGAAATTAATGTTACAAGATTTAGGTTCATCCAATGGTACTTATTTAAATGATGTTCGATTGGGTACTGATCCAGTAGAGATTCAGATTGGAGATATTGTATGTCTTGGTTTTAATGTTCAAGCAGAATCTACTCATAAACAAATTAGTCTAAAGATTGAAAATATCAATGTCATTTCAAACACAGGTGTAGAATCCGCATTGTTTGGTTCAATAGAGGAATTGGATGCTTCGAAGTATAAACATCTTTCCTTTGTGGAAGATATATATCGTCAAATTATCGAGAGTGAATCGTCGGCAACCACCAATAATAATAAACCTGAGATTGTTGATCAGGCAATAATACCCAATTGCAGTCTTGATTCTGCTTTATTTGGAGACATAAATCCTAATTTGGAAGATAATTTATTGGGTCTTTATTCACAAACGAATTCCGGGATTTATAATAATTCTCAAATAACAAATTCCACAGCATTAGAAAATGTAATCAGTGTACTTGTGCTTAATTTATCTCGTGTCAAACAACAAAATTCATCATTAAACACCCTTGATAAATTCTTTACTAATTATCGGACGCAATTGAATGAAATGAATCGGAAATTCTTAGATGACGAATTTAAAACCCATTTAACTTCCGTGCTGGACGAATTAAAACGTCAAACATCAGCCTATGAATCCATGGCTGAAAAGGCCCGGATCCAAGAAATAGAATCAGAAGAAAAGCTAACTATGGTAAGAAAAGAACGGCAGAGTTGTGAAGCTGAACTAGATGTAATGACTCGAATTGTTAGTGAATATAAACAACAGGAAATTGAATATAGGGCTAATTATCAAGATTCATTACTTAAAATCAAAGTGTTGGAAAACGAAAGAGATTCTTTACAGGCTACAATTACAGAATTAAAGAAGAATCAAGAGCGGAGGGAACAAGATCAAGAACAAGAACGATTGAATGGATCTAAGGGGTATGAAAGTAAGGAAGATACAATTGAGTTAGAAGGTGAAGAAGAAGAAGAAGAGGATAATTCAAAGGAGAATTTAGCCGAAGTTGAAGAGATAAAGGTAGAAAATCAAGCCCATGAAGAAGAACATATGAATGAAATAACTGAAGAAATTGGGGGATCGGTAGGAAATCTTGCCGAAATTGAAGATGTGTCCAATGCGATTAATGGTTTCATAATGGATCTTTCAAGAACCCCATCTGTTCGAGAATATGATTCTACTCATGGCGGATCACGTAAAAGTTCAATAGAATTAACGCCTCCGGTGTCTGACTCAGAGGAAGAAGAGGAAGAATATGAAGCTAGAGAAAAAGAAATTACCAGGAATAACGATAAACCGGAAATTCCTGATCCACTTACACCCGAAGAAGAAGGAGAAGAAGACGAAGAAGCTGGCTTTTCCCAAGAACAACTGGAATCAATCCTTCGTAAACGACTACAATCTGCTTCACTTAAAGATCATATGGATATTGAAAAGTTTCAACCTCCAATAGATATTGAACCATTCCCAACAGTGAGTGAAAGTAGTAAGGATAATTCAAATTTAAATAAACATAGGAATTCAATCAAAGCTAAATTTCTTCAAGGACGTGATTTTCAGAATGTTCATGCTATTGCTTTTGCTATGTCTGGTTTCTTGGTTGGATATTTTCTACAACGAGCAACCGGGTAATACATAATAATAATTAATAACTAATTTTATATATTTATATACATCATATATACCTAATACGTTGCTGAGGAGGCTCTATTACTTTTATTTAGAAGATCTTAATTCAGTTGTTTATTTATTTATTGCTTTATCTTCCAATTTGTATGTATTATAATTCTCTACTATTTTGCAACTCACTCTCTATATGGGAAAAAAGGCAGAAGTTTAAATATGAGAGGGAGATATTTAAGTTCAATATTCATTCCAATACGGACAATAAATAGAACTACAAAAGAACAATTGAATAACCAATGGATGTAGACAAAATAGCAAACGTATTATACGACAGGAATAATTATTCGCATTTCGTTGATTTACTTTCAATCAATGTCTCCACAGAAGAATCAGAACAACAGCAACAAGATTTGAACACCTGTGAATTGTTCACTTTTGGCACATTTAAACAATATTTCAAATATGAACAGAAGTACAAATTAAATCTTGAGTCAGCTGAGAAGTTAGCTAAGATAAGTATAATTAGATTATCTAATGATTATGAGAATGAAACACTACCCATTGAAGAGATCTTACAGGATGAGAAATATGGCTTAACCACTGGATTACGACTTTTAAATGAACTTAATGGATCTAACGATGATATCGAGTCAGCCCTTTATAAGTTGGTTATAGAATTAGTATTCCAAGGATTGGTTAATATGACTATTGATGAGTATTCACAATCAATAATAATCGGAGAGGTTAAATTATTACTTGATTCCTATGATTCAAAATATTATCAATTACTAGTATTGGAAGAACTGGCTGATATTCCCAATAGGTCATTGAGTGTTGCTCATAAGAACTTGAATCAATGGTTTAATGATAGATTAGTTCCATTACAGAAAGAAACAGAAAATCAGGCAAATGTTCTTGAAAAAGAACAACAAGCGAAAGAAAAGGCTATTCAAGTTGCACAGAATACCAAAAAGAGGAAATCTCCCGATAACTACACGATAGAAGTATGATTACTACTAATATATAATAATAAACAAGATTCATTAAAAATAAATAACTATAAATAAATAAAATTTTACTCTCAAAATAACTAAAAAAACTGATTAACCAAAGAATTTGTACAATAGTTCAAAGGGCTGTCTTCTTGTGTCTCTTAAACCATTCGAAACTGAATGGAAAAATGCAAATTGGGAAGGTGTATATGGGGGATCAAAGACAAGTTATTTCTCTAAACCTTTTCCTTCCACAATTTACTAATAATTTGAGAAACACCACCTTCCTTAGTTTCAATTTGATAAACACCATAACCAGCAAGACCAGTACCAAGAGTCAAGAGGTACATAGCATAGGTATGATAAACACCGTAAACTCTCTTTGGAATATAATCTATAATACATGATTGGAAACCAGCAAAACAATGATATAATAATAAAGCAGACATAGAAGAATCAATCATAGTAGAACCACCAGTGATCAATGGAGATAAGACTAATGGAAGCATACCAATAGTAACAATTCTTTCAGAGGTCCAATGTAAAGAACCTTCTAATTTATGTGGAGGTGGTGGAACATAAGCATCATTGACAGTACCAACGATAAATCCCGGAGGTTGTGGGATGGTTTTAAAACCACGAATTAAAGCTGGTCTGAATAATAATGGTTTGGATGCGTTTAATCCAATACGGGAATATACTGACAACATGATATTATAAATGAGATTGATTCGTAATGTACACAGTTACTTGGAATAAACTGGAAAGAAAAAATTGTTTATTGTTAAAAATAAGTTTTGGTGTAAAGGTTGAATGAAAAAACTCTCTCCCTTATTATGCCCCGGAAATTGGGAGTGAGTTTTGTTCTGATGAATGAGAGATGAAATTTATTAAGGGATTATTTTCAGTTTTGTTTTGATTGGCTGAATTTAACGGAAAAAGGTAGTGTATTTACAAAATTCTGTTTTCAACAACCGCCGAGAATCAGGTGGTTGCAAAAGTTTCTAATTCTAGAAATAGATTTAAAATGATTTCGAATAAACATACTTGAAGTAATGTATTGTTTAGATATATTAAGAGCCGGTTTGACCACGCATTCTCAAATGCATACCTGACCAACTTAAGGGTTTACAAAGATTCCATTTGAGGGTCAGTATCAGCTTATGATATCATGCCCTTTAAAGGCAAAAAAATAGTTGCAACACTCTTTGTCTGTGATCTTGAAATACAGTAGACAACTCTAACTCAACCAAAATTCAATAAATGAGATTAAATTCGTGGAATAATCTTCACTTGATAATCGCAATAAAAAAAGAATCAAATAGCTTCTAAGCCGGAAGCAAGAAAAGTTACAGATGACTGTAAACAAAATTACAGTATTCATTGTTAATATCTACATAGAATGGCAAACTCTTAACTTCCCATCCTTACTTTATACAGTTTTATTCTACATCCTCATCTTCAATTTCTTCTAATTCAGGGATTCTTTCTGGAGCCCCAAATCTTTCTCTAAGTGGTTTTTCTATAAGACCCACAGGTCCTTGGTGATAAAGAATATTACTCCATTGTTTGATCAACTTGTCATAATAACCAACTATTTCATATTCATACAAATTAATAGATTCCCTTAATTTTTCACATCTACTTCTATTGGTTGGGTCTTTAAGACTATCATACATTGCAATCAAGTTATCCAATGTATCTGCTACGACATATGCAGCTCTCGAGGAGGTCTTATGGTCATAATATATATCCAGGATAATTTCTTCACTCCAACTAATAGCATTCTTCTTATATCCTTTAACCCACATGATTTGACCTATACTAGCTCTTAATTCACAAATTGATACAACTAAATTTTCACGATCACAATCAAATAATGGAAATTGGGTTGGGGATCCTGAATCAGTTTCTAATGTTTCACGAATATGACTTAAAGCACGAAGATTTGCCAAATAAATTTGTAATGATTGGGATAATAATTCTTCTCGTTGTTTACGTTTAAGGTCTTCTGATTTATACGTGGAAACAAAAAGGAATGCAAGATCATTTAATGATTTAATTAATTCATCAGAAAACTTACTATCTTCAGCTAAGACATATTGTTCATTCATATTCACTGAAGGATAGAAATCAACCAACATATCAACAGTTCTCTTTAAATAGTGCATCTTTTCAGCTGGATCTTGAACAATTTTTGCAAGTAATCTACTCGATGCTGCTAATCTTTCTGCATCACCTAGCTTTTGAAAAATCAAATCGTCATTAATAATCTTAGCCAAGACATCGTGAGATGCTTCCAATTGTCCTTTCGCTAATAAAGCCTTTGCATACCTCAAAACAATATCAATGTAAAAATTCGAAAATGTTGGTGATTTATCATAGACCAATACTTCTGAATCAATAATAGGAACTTCATAAGGTGCAAGTTCTGACTCATCAAAATCAGGGTTTTCCTTTTTGGCTAATTCAATTAATAATCTCCTATAATGTTTAACTGCATATCGAGGACTCTTTAAGACGTCATCTTTATTAATTGCTTTAACTGCAGTAATCTGATCTTTGAAACTTAATTGAAATGGAATATTCTGCCTTGAATTAGCATCGAAATATAAGAACGCCATCAGCCCTGTGAAAACAATCATGCAACCAAAGTAGAAACCAGCAAAGATTTGTAAACCAAACTGGACTCTCTTAGCCCCATTGAAAGCACTTTCTGTTAATCGAAGACCTCGAGTTTGTTGTAAATTTGGAACCTGATATGGTAATCTTTTAGGTATTCCAACAAACTGGTGGGACATAGGAGACAGGATCCTCAATCCAGTAGTAACCCGAGTTCTGAACATGTTCTGTAGTTGTTTGGTAGGATAAGAGAGATAGAAATCAAAGTTGGTGATGATTGAAATATTTTCTGAATATTTTTTTTCTCTGTTTGCCTTTGGGAGAGATCAATTAATCATAACTTCAGATTCATCTCCTCCTGAATAAAAACAATATGATATGTCAAAGAGAAGAGGTAATTCTATGAATGACCATATGGATCTAGACTCCTTGCTGGATATATCCAGACTACATTCAATTGATCAACAACAACAAAATGACCGTACAAAGCTATCCCAACCGATATCCGATGAACCGGAACAAGAACAAGATACAAGACCACCAAATCTAACCATACTTCAACGATTTATAACAAACTGGTTAATAATGGATCCAGTGTTGTTAGAGAAGTATCAGCATACCAAAACACCTCGAAGAAATTATCAAGTACAGAAGCTGGAAGATCTTATCTACATTTACTTATTTGGCGGGAGATTTAGAACTATCAAAGCTAAACCAATTAGTTTACTAACTGGATTAGTCATATTTGCAGGTGGTATATTATTTTGGGTATTTGAGGCGAGTTGGTTATGGCACCATATCCTGCCAAGTCTTGTAATAACATTCACGTATCTATGGCTCCTAACGGCAATGTTTTATATAAAGTCATGTACATCTGATCCTGGTATCGTACCCAGAAATTTACATTTACCAAAAACAATTCAAGATGGTAAAATAAAGAATCCGCCAGATGAATATTTTAATACCGTATCACTTCCTTATAAAGTAAAAGGAGAGAAAGTACAAGTTAAGTATTGTTCCACTTGTCATATTTGGAGACCACCTAAAACCAGTCATTGTGGTGTATGTGAAGTTTGTATCTTAAATCACGATCATCATTGTATCTATTTAAACAACTGTATTGGAGAAAGGAATTACAAATACTTTCTTTGGTTTTTGTTGTTCTCAACATCCTCATGTGTTTATATGATGATCCTTACAATGATTCATTTATGTCATTATAGATTGGTTGCAAATTCCGAAATTCATGATTTTGCTACTTCCGTTGTCAGATATCCAGCCAGCTTGTTTCTTTTCATTTATTCCTTCATTGCTTGGATATATCCTATGGGATTATTAGGGTTTCATACATTTCTTACTGGGAAGAATATTACAACAAGAGAATATTTGAATTACGTTTATAAAAAGAACAAAAAGACAAATCCATTTGTGAATGTGTTCACTAGCCATTCAATATTGAAGAATTTATATATAAATTGGTTGGGGAAATCAAGTGGAGTAGCTCTTGTAAGACCAAGAGATAAGTATACACCTGGTGATATTAGGTTTGAAGCAATTGCTCCATTGGATATTTATCTGCTGGAAATATCACTTGAAGATTTATAGGTAATTAATAGAAACTATTTTATACTTTTGGATATTGAAGGGTCAACTTAGCGCTTCTAGTTAGAATAGAATCGATCGTTCCTCTATAGTCATTCTAATTCGAATCACATCATTCCTTCGTAACAGGTTTATCTCGTAAATCTATAATTATCAATTGGTAGCGGGTAACATTTTTTATGGTCGGCAGTTTCTGTTTTTCAGCCTCAAATTCAAGTTGGTTGCTTTTGTGAGTTTTCAGTTACGATCATCTCACTACAAGAGGCACAGCAACCAGATAGAATTTTATAGAGACTGTTGTATGATCCTTTGACATTTATAGAAATACATTATTAGCATATTATGGAAACGCACAGTACTCAAGACATACGACGAAATCGACCTCCACACATTCGTTATACACCTGAAACATTTGAATTAGATCATTTACGTATACCGACAGATGAAAGTCTGATAAACACAGAACTCTATCCAATACTGCCACTTGAAGCCACTTCACTCGTATCTGAACCCAATCTTGAATCTCCTCCGTCATTGTTAGGGCGAGCACAGACTACATACACCATAGTCACTTCACATCCCGATAATATCCTAAAATGGCCACAAAGAATATTTCGATGGCTTTATTCCATTTCCTTGGTATTATTTGTAATTCTATTATTGGCATTTGTTAGTGTTACTCCATTAGATGTTATTGCCCAAACCTTGGATGCAACTTCTTATAGTGCTATGAAAACATTTATTGTAATCATTGTTTGCGTGGTATTTCTTGTCTTGTCATTCTTATTTTATTTCCTGAGAATATATCAATTCAAAGTCCTGCTAAATGACATACCTGCCAAGTCATTGTATGTACCGTTTGAAGCCGATTTGCCTCAGTCTGTATTTGCGTACATAGACGAGACATTAAGAAAGTGTGTCTCTGAAATCAGCGTTAAGGCGGGTCCTTTAGAAGACAAGAACTTAATTATCAATCATCCTGGAGTGGCACCTCCAGAATATATACAAAAAAGAAACAAGGGTCCGAATGGTGAAGGAACTTTGCTACCTCCTAATTGTCATTATGAGGATGTGATTAGAAGTTTAGGTGATCGATTCTATGTGGGGAAGATTTTGACCGAGGATGAGATTCCTAATCATTTATCATTACGTGAGATTATGTTATACTTATATGAACTGTATGTGGAAGATTCAACCCCTTCAGCAAGGGCGCCCGACTTAATTAAGTTAACAAAGTTGTACGAGAAATGTAGATTTGGTCCTGATTTAATCCAAGAAAAGGATTTGTTTGATTTCATGGTTGAGTTTGATAAATTTGGTTTAATGTGTCAGAATGATTATCAAAATAACTTACCTAAGCAAATGTCTAGACGTCTTTCAAGAGCCAGTCGCCTGATGAGTATGTTTGATTCCGCAAGTAATGTGGATTATTATACAAATGATGATACTAGATACTATAGTAATACTAATATAGAAACCGAGGACGAAGAAAAAGAAGATCCAGGATTTCAACACAAAGCGGTGCTAAACGAATACTTTTTGGATTTATATGGTGATCAAACATCGTCAAGCGATCAATCAGTTTTGAATCCTTATCAGGAAAATAGAACAAGTCAAGATCAAGATTCAATCAAGAGAACTGCAAGTTTCAATAGTTCTCAATCTATAGTGAGAAGTAAATTGGCTTTGAATGCGGGAAATAATTCTATCCCAAAGCTCAGATATAACGATGAAGCATTATCTCTCAAGCGGGATGCGAGTGGTTATGTCAGTGACACCGAGAGTGAAATTAACTTTGAGGAAGAGAATGAAGAGGGGACAACGGCGGAAGACTTTTACCGGTTTAGACGAAGAAGACAGTCGTCGGGTGCATTTGACCCTATTGATGTGGAATCATCTCCACTTCAACAGCCGAAAATGAGAAAGCGACGTCCAGATTAAAATACAGGCTAAAAAACATAGCCAATGCATTGTATAGAAGATTACAATATATTCAATAAACGTAATACATTAAGACCTACATAACCTTGGAGAGACATCTCCTTCAATTCTGCCGCGGCTTAACAATACCATCATGTACAAAGTAATAAACCACCGTTCCATCATCGTGTAAGATCCCCGCGGTGACTCTCTTGGGCGGCATCTCTGTAATTTCTTGAATTCCTGCAAACCAACTTCTTATGGTCACTGCAGATAATTTTGGATGCGATAATAACCGGGGAATCACCCATTCCCGTAGTTTTTCGGGATCCAGAGAATCTAGTTTTTGTGGGGGGATTCCAGATAATATCTTGATTGGGATCTGATCATCCTGTATTATTTCATGTGATACAACGTCAGTCCATAGATTATAATGTATAAGATTCAATCGAACTTGGGAGACGAGAGTATCTGGTGACATGTCGAATTGTATAATTATGAAATCATAAATGTTTGAGTTGATTTTTTTTGGTAAGAGATTATAGCTACTTTAGGAGATGGGGTCGTGCGACTCGCACAAAACAATTTCAAATGATCAAGTTCTCTAATTACTTCCCCCTATATGATCTAATAGTTTACCAAATGGGCAACAAATTCGCAAGTTCATGCATCTCGTACTATTAGTTCAAGAATCAAGAAACTTCTGCCTAGTCTGTCGGCTTGGGTCGCCTGTTTTTTTCGCAATTACCTCGCAAAATTCACGCCCGGAAAAATTAATTGCCTTCCCCTTTCCAATACTCGGAAACTGCATCAATACATTGGCATCGCCCTGTTCGTGTATGTTTCTCCGCATTTATAAACCCTTGGCTATGGGTTGGCACTTCTGTTTCCCCAAATGCCCAACCCTTTCGATGCTTTGACACATTTCTTCACTCACCAGGTTTTTTTTTTCACCAGTGGAGTGGAGATAGTATCGTGTCAAGACTATTGTGCCACTTTAATTCATTAACAATCAAATGATCTGAACCTTGATAAAAGATTCGTAATTTTACAATGAAATGGTTTGAGCCTTGAAAAAAGGGACCAGCTGGCTTAGATTTTCTTGTGTGTCGCATACTACTCCAAGGGTTTGTAATTTCTCCAACCCAAGAGGCCATAATTCTAACTGTTTAATTAAGCCGAGGCATTATTTTTTATGACTCTCAAATTATTTTTTGATAAATTAATATTTTCTAAATGGGTACCTTTCCGGATTTAGTAAAATATTGCCTGTCGCAAATTCGTTTAGAAAATAATTCTAATGTGTTGAATTGGCAATAAGGGCCCAATCTCCAATATCCAGTTTCAGGTTTTTGTTCAAAGCTGTTCTTCCTTGTCCAAACCACAATACGATTGTTTGTGAAACAAGCTGTATAATTAAACAAAGCATTATTTTCAAGCGAGTTAATCTATTAAATTTAAAAGGCATCATTCGAAACTTTATTCAAAACTTTATTCAAAACTTTATTCAAAACATTCTGGATCAAAACTGAAGTTCTAATCGCTTGAAAGAACATCAGCCGTTGCCAAGTCAGTAGCTTAAAAATCAAGTTTCTAATTTTGCACCATTGTGTATTGTTAGAAGAAAAATTTCCGAAAACTTTGAGAATTCCATCGGGAAATTTCTTCCACCCTAGTTGGTTTTGTGGAAAACTTCATCATTGAAGTTTGGCAAGGCTCTACATACCTCAATTACCTGCAGGTGATGTCCTTTATCCTTTGAAACAGATTATCCTAATAAATGTACCACTGATCATCAAGATAAGGGACTTTGGGTTACTACAAAAGGGGGTTAATGAATGAAAAAGAATGTGGTTCATACACACACACTAAACCCAACAAGAAAATTACACAAAGCCCTGATTCGTACTTCAATTTCGAATTCGTTTCTTTTTGCCCCTAAATCTAAAAACCTAAGACCTGAGTTCTAGAAAATTTTCGAATCTGAAAGGGTGATGATCCAAATCGACCTTCTCTCCCCGTGTCAGCCAAAACTCATACGAGAACTTCCCCGGAAATTTACGTAGGAATGGTAACAAAGTCTAACTTCAATAGCAACTTCCTGGTGACCGAAGGTTCTTCTTAGATCTTTTGGAATTCTTGGAGTGAAAGTTTTTCTTCAAGAATAATATTTTATTTTCTATAGTGCAATTTTAAATTACACGAAACCCAAAAATGCATAAAATTAATATTTTTTAATGCGAGTTACCCTAAAAAATAATTTTCAATTTACACTAATGTCTTGTTACTAATTTTTGTTAAACTAATTAGATTCTCTTATTGTTTAAAACCTAGGAATTCATCTTTTCTCATTGTTCCTGCGATCAACTAATTTAGGAAGCACAACGCCCTGTTTAATTACACCGAACCTACATGTCCATTCGTCATTTAAATATCGCCGTAAATACCCGTTTTACTGAAAACCCAAGAAAAAAAAAACATACGATCACACAACTATTTTTTTTAATTGCAACCTAAATAAAGTTTTCTCGAGAAAATAATAGCTCTGCTTCCGAATCGAAAAAGAAAAACTATAATCGAACGATTTCGCAACCAACCCGACCCTACCCTACACACATATCCTAGCATTAAACCTTAATATATAAATAGTCTTCAAAGAAATGATGGTTTCAAATTTCTCTGCTCACAGTGCTTATGTCAATACTATAAGTTCTCCACGATACAAGCCGTCCAATAAACATACACAAGAGACAAAAAGTCGTATCCTAAGTAGAAAACTTACCCAGGCAACAACCTCCTCTGAAAAATCAAAACAAGTAGTACCAGACGACCCACCTCCAGTAGATCAATTTAATCGAGAAAATATTCATAGTCATTATAAATTAGTCAAAATGGATACAAGAACATCAATAGATTCATATCATGCAATCAATGCACAACAATATAAAATTGTGTTACAATTTCCTAAAGAAGATATAGAATTAATCAGATATACCTGGTATCAAATGTTATTAGATGAAGAAACCTTACCCAATAGTAATAAGAAACCACCTGCAATTCCAGGTACATTCCCAGGAGAAGAATCCAGACAGCCACGTCTTGATGATGATAGGAGTTCTAATTCTGGGATTTCCAAAATGGTTAGATATAGTAGTTCAGCAATTGCTAGTTCATTATTTTGTCGTCAATTTTATGCTAATTTATTAGCTATGGCACCAGAATTAGAAAAATTATTCCCATCAATTAGACATCAAGCAGTTAATTTTGCTGGAGTTATGTCATTAGCAGTATCACAATTGGAAAATTTGAATGTGATTGAAAATTATTTGATTAATTTAGGAAAAAGACATTCAAGAATTTTGGATATTGATCCAGCAAATTATGAATTAATGGGAGAAGCATTAATTTTAACTTTCCATCAAAGATTTGGTATTAGATTTACTCAAGAATTAGAAACTTTATGGATTAAATTATATCTTTATTTATCAAATAGTTTGATTCAATTTGGTATTGATCCAATATTGAAAGTACACCCACAAGCTGAATCCAGAGCAATGTCAACCTCAACATCTACAAGAAATAGTATGATGATGGATGATGCCGATGATAGAAGATCGATCAGTACTCAACTGTCGTCAGTTATGAGTTTGAATAATAATCATAATTCAAAATCTACAGGTGGTCAAACCATAACTTCAATGTCAACCCTGCAATCAAATTCTACTTTGAAACCACCTCCACCAATTAATGCACCTGCTGCAGCTATTGCTGTCGATGACGCTCGTAATAAGAAGAAGTTTGGTAGGATTAGAAGAAAGGGAAAGGATTGTGTTATTATGTAGAGGCTGGTGCACGAAGGTGAAGGACCACACAAACTACTGAAGCTACGAGAGACTTTATTTCTGTATTATTATTAGTATATAAATTGACAATTGGTTTTAATAATTGTTATGACGATTTTTAGAAATGGACATTATTTAATAAACTATGACGACCCAAATTTTTGTATAGACCCTAATGCATATTATGTTTTTTGACAAAAAAGTCTGTAACATTCTGTAGTAGTAGTTGTAGCTCGTTGCAAACATTTCAGATAAAGTTCCCGCGTCCGTATCTAACTAAAATGACAAACGTCACGAGACTTTATACCGCATACATTCATGTTCCACCCTAGAATGGCCTTCGCTGTAGCCAAGGAGCGCATCTCAGGAATATAAGCTTTGTGGTTGACCCCACGGAGTTTGGATCAATCAAATGATCGTGCTGGTCGTCAATACAAACATAAAACAAGAAAGTTTTACGATGCATGGAATAGATACTATGTTTACAGGAAACAACAAAAAAGTCCGGGGATGATGCACGTCAATGCGGCATTGGTGTGCATTTATGTTGTTGGTTAATAATAGCTGCCAAGTAGTAGGTTGTATTTTTTTTGGTTACCCCGGATCTATTTACAGTCTATTTATGGGTAATACTATTCATATCTCTGTCTTTTGAAAGTGCTGGCAAAAAAAAAGATTCAAGATTGGAATCCAAAAGCTAAAATCACATCAAACTGCAGTTTGTGATATATTTCTTGCTTGAATGTTATGATTGTCGTCTTCTGTAAACGAGGGATTATAAACGTGTTTGGGACAACCGTGTGTAGTGGTGGTGAGTTAGAATTCTTGTAGAACTTGATTGCAACACGCAAACTTAAAAGTCGGACCACTTTATCGTATCCAACAACTTAATTTGTTCAGATCTACATTCTACAAACTTTCAAAATGATAAAATCTAATGTCAATTTTCAGATGATACATGTGAAGAATGTCAAAATTTTCAAATGTTATTCCATAATACATTGATTTGCAGTAATATATGAAAATAACCGACTTCAATTCAAATTTCATCTTTTCTTGTTTTCGTGAAAACTTGAAAAGAAATAGTTGAATTTGAAGATGCTGACATTTTAGGAAATGGAGACATTGCCAAATCTAGTCGTTGTGGTCTATTGATGTGATTGGTTTCTGAGCAAAATGTAGAACAAGGTAGTAGCTTTCCCAATCGAGAAATTTAATATGAGAAAAAACAATTCGTTTATTGTTACAATTTTTAAGGCTTATAAATGGACCCCTAAAACACAATGAATGAATCAAGTGGGAAATTAATGTAGTTCATATGGGAAACACGAAGCTGGTCACTGGTTTATGTCTGGGAAAATATAAAGCATTATTGATAAGTTAGTCTGTAAGATAGAATGAACATTTTGACAAGTGATTGATTGTGGGTAGGGGAACTAAAATTTGCCTAGTCGAGCCTTGCCATTATGGTTGCTAGGGAATCTCAAGTATTAGTAGTGTCTGTATACATTTCCATGACTTACATACATTGTCTCAATCATATCTATGGAATCTTATTAGATGGTTCTGGATGATCAAGAAGAAAGAAAATTTGATCAAAGAACATACATTTTTTTTGTTTGCAACTTGTGAAAGGGGGAGGGACACTTATTGTTGCAATATTATTTTATTAAATACGAGTTTGCAACTTCAATTGATAAAAAAAATTAAAAAAAAAAGAAAAGGCCAAAATGCATTGATCTCATATTGTTTGGTCTCGAACACTTCAACGTAAACATTATTATTTTAAAAGTCCCCACTTAAAGCCCATACTAAATCTCTTATGAGTGTATATATTGAATCAAATTGGATATAACAGGAGATATTTATAACTTATGACATGACTTGATAAGACATTTTTCTAAGAAATCTTTTTACTTACTCGAATTGCTTAATTTTTTTCTTAGTTGATTTTATTAATTATTAACTATTTAAAGTTAAAATTAAAATTAAAAAAAAAAACGCGTCAGTATTAATTTGAAGAGTTTTTTTTCTTTACTTCCTTTTCATTCACTTTTAGTTTAGTTAGTTGTTAGTTAGTTAGTTATCTGGTGGTACAATTCTTTCTTTCCTTCCTTTGAGACTTAGAATTTTAATTTACTTTATTTGGATTTATATTACAAAGAAAAGAGAGACAGACTCTTTCATAACCATTCTACTGCTATCATTATCACTATTATGTCAAATTCAGTATCAAAGGATTCAATAGATGAATTCTTTTCTGATAATAGTTTTTATTCAGCTCATTCAACTTATTCAAATCCAACTAATCATATCAAAAATGTTAGAAATTCAATACAAATTAAATCTTCAATATCTTCAAGATCTTTAAAAGATAGTTTAATAGACAACAACAAATATCCATCTACTAAAACTAATACAACTAATACTACTAATACCAAGAGTAATAACAATGGAAGTATTCGAACATCATTTATGAAGGCTTCTCCATCGATTAAAGCACTTGAAAGTTTATTAAATAAAAAGCAAGAACATTGGCAACCAAATATAATATCAGAAGAGGATGATGAAGAAATTAATAATAATGATAATAAACAACTACCACATTTAGAACCTTCATTCTCTTATAGTCCAGCGAATGCTGATTCTTTTCAAACATTTGCAACAGCTGAAGAAGATCAACAACAACAACAACAACATAATGATGACGATGATAAACAACTGACAACTACAAAATCTTATAGAATGTCAGAATCTTCAATAGCAGAATTAGGATATGATACAACTCCAGTATTAGAAAAACCACCAACAGTAGAGAATTTTACGCCGCATAGTAATAATTCACCACAATTAAAAATGATTGATACAACAACAAATATTAATCCACAAAGATCAGGTTTATTTATACAAACTAATGTACAAGATCTTGAAAATGCATTTGATCAAATGGTTAACAATAAACAGCAAGAACAACTGCAACTGCCGCTGAAAACAAGTCCACCAAGATTTATTAAATTACCAAATTATACGACAGACCACCAACAAAAGCAACCGCAGCAACCACAACCGAAAAAAATATTGTCGAATCAATCCACTCATAGTCCTAAACAATCTTCACCATTAAATCAACAACAAAAGCTACCACTCGCTCATAGTCCTATTTATACTAATTATTGTGGTTCTGATACTATCAGTATTCATAGTGGTCCTACTTCATTTAACGTAACATCACCATTATCAAAACCAACATTTTCTAAACATCAATCAACATTATCCACGGGGTCACAATCAGTATTTTCCACTTCTTCACCCAACATTAAAAAAATTGAATCCCTTCTGGATTCTCCACAACTGCCTAAATATATTACAAAACCAAAGAGTATGTTATCAAGTCCTCTGGATAGAAAGCCAAGTTCACCTGTTCCGGAACCTCCCGCTTCCAGTCCAAGAAATTCCACTCAAACTACAAGAACATTAAGAAAGGTAAATACTAATTCAACAAGTTCATTTTCTTCAAAGACATTCGGTTCACAATTTCATGGTACTCCTAGAAGTAGAACAATAAGTGATATTAGTAGTATACCAGGTCGTCAAGCTCCGCCTCCACCCCCAAAACCGGCAGTTCTTCCATCACAATTTAAGAGCCAAGTTCCTCCTTCATTACCTGCATCTGCACCACCTGTGGTTACACAAGAGAAGAAGAAATTTAGTATTAAATCATTATTTAAATCAAAATCAAGAGGGCATTCACTTAATAAACCTTCCAAGGATGAAGTGGATTATTCACTCCCTAAAAAACTTCGATCAAAATCATTTTCCACTTCAATGTTGAATGAATTAGAGTCAAAACCACAACCAAGTAGTAATAATAGACGCAGTACATTATTCACCGCATTTAGAAAGAATAAATCTCCAGACAATGTAACTAAACATGGATTTGAGGATGTTAAAAAGAAAGAACATATAGTTGGATCAGGTTTGAGTCCAACTCCACCCCTGAGTGCTAGTTTACCTTCAACTTCAGTATTGGAAAATTCAAGAGCGACAGGGACAGGAACAACAACTCATAGGACACCTACAAAGTATGCATCTATGGGAAATTTGATTAGAGAAGTTAATGATGATGATGATAATGATGCTGACAAGTTATTACCCCCTCCAACTTTGCTTCCCACATATAGACAACCAGTTTCTCCAGAAGAAAATCTTCGTAGTCCTCCAAGCATGTTACGTCCTGCTTCATATAATAGAAGAGGGTCAAAAGATAGCCAACCTGGACAACTAGATGAAGATGAAGATGACACCCTAAATGAAAAACAAGAAGAAATATATGATGAAGAAAACCTTATGTTTCACCCACCCAAGAAAATCACCACTCATGGAATAATCCAAACTCAAGAAATGGAAATCATTCCCCCATTATTAGATTCCGGTGAATTCGGTTCTCCATTCCAAGTCACCTATTCATCCCCAGCATCATCATCTACCAAAACAACCAGTCCTCGTCCAGTTGTAAGTGCAGAAGTTAGTCGTACCCAACTGATCCAACGCGCAATCTCGCCACAATTATTAGGAGAAGCATTATTTCCAAAATCCTTGAATGCTCATGAAGTAGAAAGTATCGTTTCTTTAGAACGATCAAGATCGATGAAATCAGTCAGGTCGATCTCGATTAAACGAAGTTCATTTGTGAATTATGATGGGACCGATGATAATATTATTCAATATAATGGACCGGGGGCAGAACCGAATCCTAATGGAATGACGAGATCGAATTCGATATTGAAGAATTCGACAAGTCGGAGATCAAATTTGAATCAGGAATTGAAGAATAATAGTAATAATAGTATTGATGGAAATATCTTGCCTGCAGAACTTATGAATGGTGGTGGTACTGGTGCTGGTACAGGTGGTGTTGCTGGTAGTTCTCTGGGTGATGATCGGATAGATGATTTGATGGAATTTAGTGCATTTATAGATGTTGACAATTTGAGTTTTTCAAATTCACCAAAGGGGGTAATAGCAAGAAGTAGTACTCCAACTTCACCAACTCCAATTCAATCTCCATTAGCTGCTGAATTTTTCCAATTTGAACTGGAACATGCTTCTTCTCCTGTTGTTGAAGAACCACCGAAGATTGAAATATCGGCGCCACCTACTAGTAAGGAATCTGAATCGACGATTTTGATGGGTGGCCCTACTACTGCTACTGCATTAGTGCCTGAAGCGAGACAAGAAACGGAATCTCCTATTGGAAAATCGAGAACTCCATCGCCGTTGATGGGTGATGATCAAGAAGAAGCGGTGCCGAAATCAAGTATGGAAGAAGAAGTTCATGATTATTCAGATAATGATGATAAGAAACAACAAGTGGAACATGTGGAAATTGAAAAACAAAATGAACATGAAGAGCAACATGATATTTCAGAACCTGATTGTTCACCAATAATTAACGGAAGCGTGCTTGAAAATTCTCCGATTTTGGATTCGGCATATAGAAGCAATGGTGGTATACATAGAAATCGACCAATATCTATGTCGTTCAAAGGAATGCATGCTCCATCATTTTCAGGAAAATTGAATACTCAACCTGGATTAAGAATCAGTGGATCACATCAATCATTCACCATCTCCATGAATGATGACTCTTCTGTCGGTGGAGGATTTGGATCCAGTAGTGAAGAAGATTATGATGACGATGAGGATTATTTATCAGATGATCAAGATATGAATTATGGAAATGAGAACAATTTCTCCGTGAGAAAGATTGGTGTTGCTCCTCCACCACCAATACTACCTCGATCAGCCTCGGCTCCAATCCCACCCCATATCGTGAGACAAACCAGACCAAACAGTCTAGTCATCCCACCGCCACCACCTCCTCCACAACAGCCTCCATTAGCACGACCACCTCCACATTTCAAATTCAGTCATAATAAGATCCCCTCCATCTCGGACCAATCATCAGTGACATCATCACCCAGATCATTATCATCAATGGTCAGGTGGAGAGTCTCGTCATCTACCGCATCACCCACCAAACAACAACCAATTGAGAAATCAAGTGGGGTTAGGTTTAGTTCAAGGATTATATTGTATGATACTTATAATGGAGATGAATATGATCGACATCCAGATACGGCCACTTGTAATCAATTAACGCCGGCTTTGGCTCAGCAGATTAAAGAGGAATTGAATAGTTTTAAGAGTGAGATGGAGATACATATTGAAAGTAGGCATTATACCCATTTCTTCTGATGGTTTATTTATATATATTTTATATAAGATTTAGTATTGTTATCTAAATAGAATAGAAGTGTAGATTTTGTTGTTTTTATATAAGAATTGTAGGATTGTTTAGGATTGTGTTTGTTGACGGGCATGGGTTTCATGAGCACTTTTGAAGATTTTATCTAGGACGGGATAATCTTTTTCATGGATTGTTGCGACGATCTTTTCAGGGGTTTCCATGATTACGACTACGTATTGGCCATTTCTGTGGTCGAGACAGGTTGTGGATGCCCAGGGGGCTATATCGTATTCTTGGAGGGTTATAATTGGGGGATTTCCATTAATGAATTGTGGATAGTCTGACATATTGATGGGATGATGGGGGGACGATGGAGGGTTGGTAAGTTTGAAAAATTAATTTTTTTGCGCATCTTAAAAACTGAGATTTTGAAAATTTACAACCCAGCAGCAATATTAGTATAAAAGCAGTATCAATACAACGGAAAGGTAGAAGATGTCGCAAAAGGTCATACCGGGACAATATATATCACTTGTCTACAAGCTAGATGAATCCACTAATAAACCAATTAAATATATCCCAGGAAAAGGTACGACCATATCCAATATCGAAACACAAGGGAAATCTATTCCAGTCATAGTTGCCACAATCATCGGGACTGTCCACATCAGTGATCTCAAGAAACTCCCCCATCCAGAACCCCAAGATGGCGAAGCCACACCCGAGAAACCCCCAATCAAAGAAGAAGAAGAAATCCAAACAAAATGCATCTCAGTAATCAGTCCCAATGCCACCATCACCGAAGACCTCTCCAACCCCCAATCAATCTCTATCAATCTCCCCAAGGAAAACGACATCGTATTGGTGAAAGTCCTCCGTATATCCTCCAAACAAGTCTATTGCGAAATCATCGCCGTTGAATCCAAGGGCCCCATTCTCGCCGACTCAGGAATTGGATCCACGGGAACCCTTGCGCATCAGTCAATCCCACCCGGAGGGAATTCACAACATTTATTCAACCTTTCCACGATCGCTTCTGCCAATAGTGGTCCCAATGCCCAAATCGGCGACTTGGGGGAGAATTTTAGGGGGGTTATTAGGAGTCAGGATATAAGAGCGACAGAAAGGGATAAAGTTAAGGTAGTTGAATGTTTTAAGCCGGGGGATATTGTCCGTGCGATGATTATTTCTCTTGGTGATGGGAATAATTATTATTTGAGTACTGCAAGGAATGATTTAGGGGTTGTTTTTGCGAAGAGTTGTGGAGGGGCTGGGGGGTTGATGTATCCTGTTGATTGGATGCATATGATTGATGTGAAGACGGGGTTGGTTGAGATGAGAAAGAATGCTAATCCGTTTGTATAGGCTGCCCGCTAGAGCCGCGTGTATTATAGGTGTATAATAGAGAGTAGAGAATTTGCTGCAATGAGATGGGTAGTGTAGTATATGCATGTGTGTATAAGGTATACATTTATAAATAGTTATTATTCTAATCTACAGGATATTTCAACTCATCATGTTCACCTCTTAAATCAACTTCAGAAAGACCAATCTTTTTACCAAACAATTCAAATCTTTCATAATATTTATGTTTCTTTTCATCAGCAATTTGGACCATTTTATTCCAATATTTATCATGATCATATTCAAAATTAACATCCCCCTTAAAATCCATATCTAATTGTTCTCTAGGGACATAATCTACAAATGGTTGATCAAATACCAATTTTTCTCTTGTTAAAGGATCAATAAATGGATGGATTAATTTTAAAAAAGTCCAACCTAACCAAGGAATATTAGTTAATAAAGCTTTACCTAATCTTTCTGGATAATGAGTTTGTAAAATATGTAAAACTTGTCTACCAATACCAATTGGTGGTATTTTACCACCTTGAGTTCCAATTGGATGTGCTTTAAAATCAATCAATAAAGCTAATGAATCTTGACCAGATGGCATATAATCGATCACCCTTTCTAACATATAAACTAAATGTTGTACTTGTCTTTGCGATGTCTTTGTATTTTGTCTACCTGGTTTTAAATAAAGACAAGGTCTTGAATCATTATCATAACCTAATATAACTTCTTTACCAGTTTCATTTTCAGGAGAACATAAATTAGAATTGACAATATTATCAATTTCAAATGCCTTATCAATACCAAATTCTCTTCTCCAAGCTAAAGTTAATTCAATTCTTTCGATAGCTTCTTGTTCATGCCATTTAGTAGCGCGTAAATATCTTAAAAAACATTCTCTTGTAAGCCATGATTTTTCCGCTTCTGTTAACGGTTTAAAATCTTGTAAATTATGTTTATGTTTTTGAGATTCTTCTGTAATTGCAATTGCTAAAGATTGTTGTTGAAAATGAGTTAATACTGTTTTATATTTTATTTGTTGTTCCTCAGTTAATTCTTGTTCCTTAGGAATATGAGAATGAGTTGAAGATGGTTGTGAAAATGGTATATATATTTTCTCAGCAGTAGTAGTAAGTAATACCTTTTCTTCTACTAATGTTGTTGCTAAAGATTCTTGGGTTGAATCTATAGATGATGAAGGTGATTGTACTGTCGCTTCATTTGAAGTAGAAGAATGTTTAAATTTAAGTTTAGAAAGCATAATCCAGTTGTTCTTGTCTATGGGCGTCTATGTATATGTATTTTGCAGTGTATTAGCAGGTAATAAAATGTATATGGTAGCGGCTGATCTTTATATTTAATATAAAATGTAAAATTTTTATAAATAACAAACTTGTAAATAAAGATGAAAAGATCTAAGAAAGTAATAAGATGAAAGTAATTAAAGGGATTATTTAGATTCTTATATAATTAAATTAGTAAGGGATTATTCGGGATGTATTACAAATTAAAATAATGGTGGATGACTTCCTAATTAAGAACGTATGTATGGCAAAAAACAAATTAAAATTTTTTTTTTATTTCCGATCGGATATTATTTAACAATTTAAGCACCGTTCGGGTATAATTAATTTTTAATTTTTTTAATACCGGAAATTCTCTCAGTAAATAAGTAAATAATTTTCAGCCGTTCCGAGATCCAATAACTAAATTGAACAATTAAAAAAAGAAATTAATCAACGAATGGTGGCTTTTTATTTGATACATATTCAGAATATGAAAAGAGTTTATCTAAAGGATATTTTGCTATCTCTCTTCATGTATATTTACATTCTAAAATTATAGCTTAACTCTAAATTTCATCTAAACATCCCTAATATCTCCTGTCCCCTCCTTCTCCTTCTTTCACGCGAGATAAAATACATGTAGAAGAAGAAAAAAAAAAGGTTGAGACTCAAGAGTCAAATTAAATATTTTCTTTCTATTAACCTTGGCATCAAATGTTGTATAGTATGGGGTAGTGAATAAAAGAACTTCTTCGATATATTTCCACCAATCTATCTTTACTATATATATCATCTTCTATTAAGAACTGTATGACTCTATTGAAATTAGTAATTTTTAAATCCGTTTTAAACACGCGCGTCTATAAATCGTAACCAGCAATATTATTTTTATTAATTGCTTAGAAATAAAATAATATGAAATAATTTTTTACCTTAAGAAAAGTTTTATACGACTATTGTTCTACAGCTAAACCAAGAAAAGGATACTTAACAAATGTGTACACACCACACAACAAAGACTAATCAAAAGAATAAAATCTCAACTCCACCCCACAAAGCCGCCCCAGGATTCAAATCTTCCTAAAGAAAAAGAAGTAAGTTTAACCTAAAAAAAAATATTTTAGATATATCCCTATCTGAGATGGTGTTACACGCGTCTGATATATCTCCGACTACTAAGATTTTGATTTGATCTTCCTACTTCCCCATGTGTATGGATATTCAAAAGACAGCAAAATGCAACTCTCGCGTCTGTGTATCTACATTTCAATAATAACGATCTATTGTTGTCTATTGTCTGAGTTTTTGTAATTCACAGTCGGATTCGGAAACCATTTTTTCTTACCCGGATTTCATTGTTGCAAAATATGTCATTGTTTTCTACGCTGTTGACTTAGTTATTCAATTGATTGAATAATTTTTTGTCTGGTCTTGTAACATTGTCAGTAACCTACTGGCGTATGTACTAGTTTAATCCGCCTGCTTGGAGGTTTATTATATTTGAAATGGTTATAATGATAAGGTAATAGTATTAGGCATAGAGCTATCCTATTTATGGAACAAGTCAGATCAACTAGAGACTTTTTGATTCCAAATCTTCACTACAGACGAAAACAAAACTACATTAAATCATACATCGGTTCAATTATCAGTAAGTATCAAGGCATGAAGTCCGGTGAATTCTGCCAAATGCCAGGTGTGTATTTCACGAACGATAAAAAGTTAACGCCTCCTTCCTTAACACGATTCCGAACCTCTTCGTCCAACCTTAACTCGACTATTTCAGGACTTGCCGATTTGACCGTGTCTATAATTACTTGAACATCGGTCATGTCTGAATTTCCAGATAACCATAACTCCTGTAATTGAGTACAACCCAGAAGTAGTAACCGTGGTGCAACACCAAGTTGTAACTTATTGTTCGATAGATTCAAGATAACCAACGATGACGGGAAATTTAATACCCTTGATTGGTCTGATTCAAAATATTCATTGATTTTAGTGTCTGCCATTCTAAGCTCGCGTAAGTTTGTTAGATCCGAGAAGATTGTCGGAGTCAAACACTTACAAATCGGGCTTCCGTCAAGTCGTAGTGATTTTAGTGATGATGGAAGCTTATCTAATCGAGAAATGTTATTTCCCAATAACTCCAATTTCTCTAGATTCGAATAGCTTTGTAAGCCCACTCCTTCCAAGAAATTTGATGCTAAGTACAATTCCCTCAACAGGGATGGAAAAATATTTCTTTCGATCTTACCATGCCTTGATTTAAGGTATTCTTCCATTTCAGACAAGCAATTCTCCATGGAGGTGTCGAACGAAAGCAGTTCCACGCAATCAGGTAGCTCAAAGTTGGAAGTTCCAATGCATTTAAATGGTGCTTCCTTGAATGCCACCTGTTTTAGATTTGATGCTTCAATGACAACTTCTTCAAGAGGGGAATATTCGAATAATACTTGCAAAGTTTCTAAACTAGAAGGAAAACTGCAAATAAAGTTTTCGCCAACCCATTCACCATCAAGCTTTAAGTTTACTAAATGCTTCAAATCAAGGAAATTCACAGATTCAATTGGAAAGGTTGTTGTGAGGTACAAGCGTTGCAACGATTTGGGTAATTCAATTCCTTCCAAACAATCTACCTGAAGTGTCAACTCGGTGAGAGTTTCTGGAAATGTAACTGAAGACCAGCCATTCCCTGACATGCGGGTATTGCTGATTGATAAAACCCTTAGCGAAGGTGGGAGTTTTAAGTTATCAGGAAGCAATTGCCCCTCTAGAAGATCGATTGTAAGTATCCTCAAAGTATCTGGGATTTTCAAAAGTTCTCCAACTGTTACTGAAACCTCATTGGGCTCATCTATTCCCAAAGGTACGTAGGAATAGAAAATGCGAAAATCTCTTAAATTGGGGTATATTTCTAAATTAGCAGGTGCTTCTGTGACTGGTCCATAATAAGCACAAAACAAGATCACCCGCTCAATTCCAAGAGGAAACCTCATCTTATCCAATTTGTTTGAGTCGTAGCCAATCTCTGCTACAAATTCTGTCAAGTTGTCCAAGTACGAGACATCCAATCTTTCGATGTGTCCTACCCGTATATTTAAGCATTGTAGTTTTGAAGGGAAACGGAGGGTCCCGACCCCAAGTGACTCGAGGTTATCGATTCTTAACTTTTTCAAGTTAGGAAACAAATGTGGTAGTTCATGCAATCCTTTTTCCCGCCCCAATTCAAGCTCTTGAAGATCTTTACCCCAACTTTTATCCGCGATCTGTGGAAGATAATCGGCGCAAAGCCCAGAGATGTTGGATAACAAGTTCACTTCGGTGAATACTTTTGGAATATCTGAAATCAGGTAAATATTATAAGGCAATTCAAGCAAGGATGATGCTCTATTTGAATCATCTCTCAATGAAACATCTACTCTTGGCAATTTTCTTAATATCTCAGGATACCTGTGATGCATCCAGAAAAGTCTGTTAAGCAGATGGAAATGAATGATATGGGGTTTGAATCTGGGGTACTTTTTGCTCAATTGAACAAACTGATTCACTGATAATTCCGTGTAAGAATCCTTAGCACTAACGAAATTCTCGTCATTAAAAAAGCTCTGGGACACTATTCCTTGTAGGCCCCTTTGACTGTCAACAAATTTAAATTGTAGTTGCCCACCCAATTTTGAAAATAAAGACCCAACATGGATATATCGATATAATTTCATTGCGATAAACTCTCCAATGAGTGGAGTGAAAAGGTTTGCTTCTAAATAGTGGTCAGGGATATAAGAAACAATGAGTTCCCCTATTTCGTCTGGGAGATAGATGATTTGTTTACCCGTCTTTTGTTTCTTCTGTGGTGGTTGGCTCATACTGTCAATAGACTTTTGATCTGTATAATAGTGTAATGGACAGAAAGATGGAAGTATTCAGATGTTAGAAGAAGAAGTTGAAGCATGCTTTCAGGTAGATTTGCTGAATATATATTGTGCTTATATTTTAAGGAGTAACTATTCATTTGTGAACCTTTGTGGGGAAGAGAGTTTGAAAACTCAAACCTTATTTCCAAAGGTGTGTGCTCCTTCCTGGAACATTTTGGTAAAGAATATTTTTCTTCGCGAAGTAATGGCGCTGATTAACTTTGCATCCTAGTGCTTCGTCTACAGCAAACCCCTTTCAATCTATAATATATTTACAAATTTGAAAAAGTAGGCGCCAATCTTGATTAGTATGGTAAAAAAAATATCCAAATTAATAAAAAAACGACAAAAAATTAACCCGTTCTATCTTGACGTATTTGCGAACCAGGTCGTCCAAACTTAGCTCAACAATCTCAAGGCTCGAAGATTTGACTGTGTCTATAATTACTTGCATATCAGCCATGTCTGGATTGCCAAGTAACCACAATTCCTGTAATTGACTACATCCCAGAAGTATTAACCGAGGCGCGACACCGGGTTGTAGCTTATTGTTCGATAGATTCAAGATAACCAACGATGACGGGAAATTTAATACCATTGATTGGTCTGATTCAAAATATTCATTGATTTTAGTGTCTGTCATTCTAAGATCGTGTAAGCTTGTTAGATCCGAGAAGATTGTCGGAGTCAAAAACTTACAAATCGGGTTGCCTTCGAGACGTAGTGATTTTAGTGATGACGGAAGCATATCTAATCGAGAAATCTTGCTTTTTCTCTAAATCCAATTTTGCTAGATTCCTATCGTTTTGCAATCCCCTTCCTTCCAAAATGCCTGATGTTATAAAACATTCTTTTAAGTGTGATTCGTTCAACCGGTTTGCGAGGATATCTCTCTCAGGAGTACTTCTAATGAATTTCTGTCCGACGAATAGTTCATAGCATTTCACGGGAACAAACGAAAGCAAGTCTCCGCAATCAGGTAGCTGGAAGCTGGAGGTTCCTATGCATTTATTGGTTCAATTGTCAGCAAGTAGAAAGAAACCATTCGTTCTCGTAACTCCAGTATGGGCAACGTGGGCATTCCAAAAACCATAAAAAGTTAGTGCCTTCTTCCTTTACATATTTTCGAACCTCTTCGTCCAACCTTAACTCGACTATTTCAGGACTAGACGATTTGATGGTGTCTATAATTACCTGAACATCTCTCATATTAGGATTTGCAGATAACCATAACTCTTGCAATTGAGTACAACCCAGAAGGATTAACCGTGGTGCAACACCGGGTCGTAACATATTGTTGAATAAATTCAAGATAACCAACGATGAAGGGAAATTTAATACCATTGATTGGTCTGATTCAAAATATTCGTTGATTTTAGTGCTTGCCATCCTAAGCTCGCGTAACTGTGTTAAATCCGAGAAGAATGTCGGAGTCGAAAAGTTGCAAATCGGGTTTCCGTTGAGACATAGCCATGTTAGTGATGATGGAAGCTTATCTAATTGATCAATACTGTTTCCCAGTAAATCCAATTTCTCTAGATTCGAATAGCGTTGCAAGCCCATTCCGTTCAATATATCTGATGTTATGAAGCATCTTTTTAAGTACAATTCCCTCAACAGCGATGGAAAAATATTTCTTTCGATCTTACCATGCCTAGATCCAAAGTATTGCGCCATTTCAGACACTTTAGGCTCCAAGCAGCCGAGGAACGAGAGCAGTTCCACGCAATCAGGTAGCTGAAAGTTGGAAGTTCTAATGCATCCAAACGGTAGATCCGTGAATTCTACCTGTTTTAAATTTGATGCTTCAATGACTAGTTTTTTGAGAAGCAGACAATCGAATAATACTTCCAAAGTTTCTAAGCTAGAAGGAAATTTGCAAATAAACTTTTTTCCAACCCAGTCACCACTAAGTTTTAAGTTAACTAAATGCTTCAAATATAGGAAATTCACTGATTCGATTGGAAAAGTTGTTCTGAGGTACAAGCTTTGCAATGATATGGGTAATTCAATTCCTTCCAAATAATTTATCTCAAGTGTTAGCTCCGTGAGAGTTTCTGGAAATATAGCTGAAGACCAGTCCATACCTGGCTCGCGACTAAAAATCACAGGGATACTACTGGTTGATAAAACCCTTAGCGAAGGTGGTAGTATTAAGTTATCAGGAAGCAAAACCCCGTTAAAAAGATTGATTGTAAGTGTCTTCAAAGTATCTGGAATTTTCAAAAGTTCTTCTAATGTTACTGAAACTACCCAAGGCTCATCTCTTCGCGAAGGCTCATAGGTATAGTCAAGACGAATATCTTTTAAATTGGGGTATATTTCTAAATTGGCAGGCTCTTCTTTTGCCGGTCCAAAGTAATTACGAAACACGGTCACTCGCTCAATTCCAAGAGGAAGTTTGATAATATCCAATATGTTCAAGTCGTCGTCAATATCTACTATAAATTCTGTCAAGTTATCTAAGTAAGTGACATCCAATTCTTCGGCGTAACCTTCTATACTTAAACATTGTAGTTTTGAGGGCAATCGCGGGGTTCTGATCCCCACTAAGTCGAGCTTACCCAATCTTAACTTTTTCAAGTTAGGAAACAAATGTGGTAGTTCATCCAATCCATTTTCCCCCCTCAATTCAAGCTCTTGAAGATCTTTACCCCAACTCTTATCAGCAATCTGTGGAAGTTGACCAGTGCAAAGCCCAGAGATACTGGATAACAATTTCACTACGGCGGATTCTTTTGGAATATCAGAAATCAGGTGAATATTATAAGGCAATTCAAGCAAGGATGACGCTCTATTTGGATCATCTCTCAATGAAACATTTATTCTTGGCAATTTTCTTAATATCTCAGGATACCTGTGATGCATCCAAAAAAGCCTGTTAAGCAGATGGAAACGAACGATGTGCGGTTTGAATCTGGGATACGTTTTGCTCGCTTGAACAAATTGATTTACTGACAATTTCTTGTAACAAGTCCTAGAACTTCCCTTATCAAATACGCCTTGTGATACTTTTACTCGATTGACAATAAATTGAAATTGCAGTTGCTCGGTAAAATTTGAAGATGGAGAGTCAATTTCGATATATCGATATAATTTCATTGCGATAAACTCTCCAATGACTGGAAGGAAAATGGTTGTCTCTAAATAATGGTCAGGGACATACAGAACAATGAGTTCCCCTATGTCATCAGGGAGATAGATGAGTTGCTTACTCGTTTTTTGTTTCTTCTGTGGTGGTTGCTGATTCATTGGTCTTATGTAGTACGATGTGCTCATCATGGATTTAAAATCAAGAAGACTGAAGTAGTTATGTCAAAAACAGCAACAGAGAAAATCAAATTGTTTAATAATATGTGGAGAAAAATGAATGTCAACATACGAAGTCGATTTTAGACTCGGAACAAACCGGTTGGTACATCAATTACAGTAGATAATATTGTGAAGAAATCATACCTTAATATTCTACTTTAGAGGATTTGAATACCAAATTCCCATATTTGATAGTTCTTTGATAGAGTCTTTTAAATCAATTATTTAAGTAGAATAAGTCTAAAACGATAAAAAATTATCCCCTTCTACCTTGACATATTTGCGAACCTCTTCGTCTAACCTTAACTCGACTATTTCAGGGCTCGCCGATTTGACCGTGTCTATAATTACCTGAACATCGGTCATGGCACGATTTCCAGATAACCATAACTCCTGTAATTGAGCACAACCCAGAAGTAGTAACCGTGGTGCAACACCGGGTTGCAACTTATTGTTCGATAGATTCAAGATGACCAACGATGACGGGAAATTTAATACCGTTGATTGGTCGGATTCAAAATATTCATTGATTTTAGTGTCTGCCATTCTAAGCTCGCGTAATTTTGTTAGATCCGAGAAGATTGTTGGAGTCAAAAACTTAGAAATCGGGTTGCCGTCGAGACGTAGTGATTTTAGTGATGATGGAAGCTTCTCTAATCGAGAAATGCTATTATACAGTAAATCCAATTTCTCTAGATTCGAATTGCTTTGTAAGCCTATTCCTTCCAATATATCTGATGTTATAAAGCATCCTTTTAAGTACAATTCCCTCAACCGGGATGGAAAAACGTTTCTTTTGATCTCGCCATGCCTAGATCTAAGGTTTTCTTCCATTTCAGAAACTTCATGTTTCTTGATGGTGAGGAACGAAAGCAGTTCCACGCAATCAGGCAACTGAAAGTTGGAAGTTCCAATGCATTTAAACGGTAGATCCTTGAATTCTATCTGTTTTAAATTTGATGCTTCAATGACTACTTTTTCGAGAGGGATGTCCTCGAATAATACTTCCAAAGATTCTAAACTGGAAGGAAATTTGCAAATAAGCTTGGCGCCAACACAGTTACCATCAAGTTTTAGGTTGGTTAAATTCTTCAAATCAAGGAATTTCACAGATTCGATTGGAAGGGTTGTTGTGAGGTACAAACGTTGCAACGATTTGGGTAATGTAATACCTTCCAAATATGCTATCTGAAGTATTAGCTCAACGAGAGTTTCTGGAAATATAACTGAAGACCAGGCATTACCTCGTCTGTCAACAAAATCCAAAGGGATATTGCTGAGTGATAAAACTGTTAGCGAATGTGGTAGGATTAAGTTGGCAGGAAGCAACAGCCCTGGTTCAAGATCGACTGAAAGTATCTTCAAAGTATCTGGAATTTTCAAAAGTTCTCCTATTGTTACGGAAACCTCCCAAGGTGAATGTATATAAGAATAGTAAATGCGAAAATCTCTTAAATTGGGGTATATTTCTAAATTAGCAGGTGCTTCTGTGACCGGTCCATAATAATCACAAAACAAGATCACCCGCTCAATTCCAAGAGGAAACTTGATCTTATCCAATATGTTTGAGCCGTAGCCAATCTCTGCTACAAATTCTGTCAAGCCGTCCAAGTACGAGACATCCAATCTTTCGATGTGTTCTACCCGTATATTTAAGCATTGTAGTTTTGAAGGGAAACGGAGGGTCCCGATCCCAAGTGAGTCGAGGCTATCGATTCTTAACTTTTTCAAGTTAGGAAATAAATGCGGTAGTTCACCCAATCCTTTTTCCCACCTCAATTCAAGCTCTTGAAGATCTTTACCCCAACTTTTATCCGCAATCTGTGGAAGATAATCGGCGCAAAGCCCAGAGATGTTGGATAACAAGTTCACTTCGGTGAATACTTTTGGAATATCTGAAATCAGGTAAATATTATAAGGCAATGCAACCAAGGATGATGCTCGATTTGAATCATCTCTCAATGAAACATCTACTCTTGGCAATTTTCTTAATATCTCAGGATACCTGTGATGCATCCAGAAAAGTCTGTTAAGCAGATGGAAATGAATGATATGGGGTTTGAATCTGGGGTACTTTTTGCTCAATTGAACAAACTGATTCACTGATAATTCCGTGTAAGAATCCTTAGCACTAACGAAATTCTCGTCATTAAAAAAGCTCTGGGACACTATTCCTTGTAGGCCCCTTTGACTGTCAACAAATTTAAATTGTAGTTGCCCACCCAATTTTGAAAATAAAGACCCAACATGGATATATCGATATAATTTCATTGCGATAAACTCTCCAATGAGTGGAGTGAAAAGGTTTGCTTCTAAATAGTGGTCAGGGATATAAGAAACAATGAGTTCCCCTATTTCATCTGGGAGATAGATGATTTGTTTACCCGTTTTTTGTTTCTTCGGTGGTGGTTGTTGATTCATTGGTGTTATCTATGTGTTCATTAGTGCTATATAATACTCTATTTAAAACCAAGAAGACTGAAGTAACTCTGTTGTGAAAAACAACAACTGAGAAATTAAGCTTTTTAATTACGCACAATTTTTCTGAGTTTGCGATCTTGTTCTCACTTGGGATAAACAACTCATCTCGACAAACCACCAACCTTCAGCAATGAAAGAGGATATACATCTCGACGATGATATACTTCTATCCCCTAAACGAAAATTCCCAACATTGGTATATCTAGCAACATGTGCTATTCAAAAACATGTCAATAAAGTCGAAGATATCGGAGACACACCGTATCATCTAGTCCAACCAATCCTATCACAAATGTCTGCTAAACAATTAAATCAAATCGAAACAGTCTCACCACAAATCGTGCCGCACTCTGATAGATTATGGCTATTGTTAATTGAGCATGATTTCCCTGATCGGAGTAGAAAATTAAATCCATTGAAGGATGGAGGGTTGGTTAAGATGCCATATAAAGAATTATATTATAAATATTTGAAGGATCGAGAAATGTTTAGACAAGATTCAACAAATCGATTACGATACATAAATGAGAGATTAAGATTAAAAAAGTCAGAGAATAAAGTCGTGGCTGTGAATGAAGTATTAAAAGATCCAACTATACGAAGAAGATCCCATGGGATGGGATTTGGTATAAATAGACTGCTGCTGCTGCTGAATGGAAGTAAAGGGGGTTCTATTTTGAATAAAGTGAGGAAAGATATGCAGAATAGGTCGATTATATTCTCAAAACCAGTTATGAAGGCATATGATCCATTTGCTGCATTTAAGGAACAGAAACCGAAGCAGCAGCTACCAATTCGTCAACCTGTTGCCTCTGTAAGAAGGACAACCTTCTTCGACTCTGCCCATGAGAGGGGACCGAATGTGTTGGCACGAAAAGAGAAGGACCCGCCTACAGTACGCAAGCCCTCGTCTCCGCCACGTATTTCTTCTCCACCTCCAGAGGTTGACATAAAAAAGAGAAAGAATGTGCCATCCATTTTCTTGCAAAGTAAACGACCGGTGCTAAAACAGCATATTCCGAGGAAGAAAGCAGACAATACTCAAAAGAATGAATCTCACGAAGATCAAACCACAACGATAAAACCTACAAAGTCATCCATATTCAGTTGACTTGGATAAACCGATCTGTAGTATACAGTGTATTTATTAACGACTTAATGACATAACGACAACCCCATTTACTTTTCATTAGTATCTATTTTTCTCTTCTTCAATAGTCTTCCACTGGAGCTATCACTCAACTTCTTCTTATAACCACTTCCATCTTGTTTTTTGTTTGGATTCTCGTGTACATTATCCAACAAACTACTTTCTTCATTACCAACACTTATAGTCTGTTTATAAGACTTTACCCTCAATCTACCATTAACCAACACTCTCTCTGGATTCACACTTATACAACTCTTTGCTCTACTTCTATCCAAACCCAATGTTTTCAACAACACCAAAATATCATTCGAATTCCGGATTTGTAAAGGTTGGGTCGCACCACTAGAGACCACAATCCCTCTAGATCTAGTCGCCCTTACCAATTGTAATACATTACTGAAAAAATTCTTCTTGATAAGATTTACATTTGTCTCATTACCAACATTTGCATATCCAATTGAACCTGACACTAATGAACTATAACAAATTTCAAATTTTATACCCTTTTCAATCCCACTGCCAATGATTTTATGTTTTAAAAAGAATGGTAATCGACTAGCTAAATTCAAACTAATTAAATCAATATCCAAATTCGTGATTGTTAATTGTAGGGCTTTTTCATTCAATGGTTGAATAGCGATCAAATCGAAATGATTTTGTAATTTGGTTAAACCGGTTAATTTTGAAGAATCATTGATTATTAAAGTTAATCGAGTGAATAATTTGAGGTTTTTGAATTGTGGACTGAGTTCTGCTGTAAGGTAGGTTATATCTATTGGGTTTATATCTTGAGGCTGGTTGAGAGGGATTTTCACTGTTTCGAGAATTGAAAAATTTATGACTTGATGAGTTATACCGAGTGAATAACTGGTGATAATTGTATTTTTTAGGTTGGTTAGTTGTTGTGGTGTGGGTTTCTGGTTGTAGTTATCTACAGGCCATGGTATGTTCAAGTCGTACAGCATGATATTTGGGGAGTTGGGGGCAAAACTTGCTTATTAATCAACTCTTGTAGGTCATCGCATTGCCGAACTGTGTAATATTTTTTTGGACTGTACAGTACGGGACCCAGTGGAGATGGATGCTACTGGAAGGAATTTAGGTCGACAGTAAGGGGGAAAAAAAGATTAAACTTGCAACTATCGCCACCGCCACTGACACTCCAGATTTACACCCAACCAACTACCATAAATATAAATACCCATTGGAAATACACTTTCTTGTTTCATTTCAATCCATACTGATTCCTTTTCCAGTTCCAAACACTACTTCATAGATATAAATAAATAATTAGCCAACCTACAAACCATGTCGTCAGTAACTAATCTCTTTATTGATAAATCAAAAGCACCAACAAAAGATCAAGGTATAATAGACATAGGGAAAAACTGTTCCTATTGTAACCAACTAGATTTCCTTCCCTTTGTATGTGAATTCTGTAAAGAAACTTTCTGTTCTCAACATAGAAAAATAGATCAACATGACTGCATAAACAAACATAAATTCGATCAACCACCCTCAAGTTCAAGATCTGCCAGTCCATATCCTCCAGTTTCATCCAAAACCTTATTTCCTGATCGTGAGGCGGATAAGAAGAAGATTGATGAGAAGTTGGCCAAAAGTCAGATAAGGCCCACTAATATTGTGGAAAAGCTGTTTAGAGTAGGTGATGTAGCTGGTAATAATGCATTTAAGAAGTTTCAAAAGTTTTTATCATTGCATAAATCAAAAGATAAATCAGGTAGAACGATATCTAAGTTATTCGGTAAAAGCAGTTCTAGTAGCTCTAGCAATACAGCTACGGCGATTGCAAAGAGTAAATATGCTGATTTGGCATTACTTAAGAAACTGGCAAGGGGTGATAGTAAGATTGGAGTTGCTGATAAGTTATATATTTGGTGTCTATATATTAAGAATCCCGAAGATAAGTCTATAAATATTGAAAAGGATCGTAAACCATTGTACATATCCAAGAATTGGGTAGTTGGAAGATCTTTAGATTCAATTGCTGATAATTTACATATTCAAAATATAAATAATTCAACATCTGAAGCTAACGAGAAATTGAATATTTTTAAATTGGATGATAAAGATGAACCTAAACTTATACCAACTTCAATTAAATCTTCCGCTGCATTTGCTAATGGAGATACATTATATTTAGTTAGAGGTACCATTTAGAAACACTTTTTTAGTTCAATAAACATTGGGTGTCATTTCGTAATCAACCCAATTCATTAAACAGTTTTCTTTATTCAAATGCTCCCAAAGACTAAACTTCCCAATTTCACAATTTTGACTAGTTGGAGTATTTGGACAATTAAAATATGGATCATGAAAGTATCCAATATCTCTAAACCAATGAATTTTCTTTTTGTCTGCAAATAAACTTACACCTATTGAATGGACTGGGGCATCTCCCCATCTTTCGTAATAAAATTTCCCTGTAGAATCTAAATATTTGAACCAATTATTATATGCATCACCTCTAAAGAAATCCATATCTGCAATTTCGAAATTTGACCAAAAGTGACAAGTTGAGTAACCTCCAGCTACTTTATTCTTTTGGGGATTTTGTAGGTCTTCAACCAACCATTGAAATGATCCATTTGTATCTATGTATTTATAGTTATTGTCTTTGTTTAGATAATTTAATGTTTCGGGCCATAATGTCTTGATTGATTCTTCGATGTCATATAGACTTATTGTAAATCCGTAGATCTTTCCAGTGTCTTCTAAATACCTAAACACATCATAATTTATATCAGTGAAATAATTGATACCTGGTTCAATTCTCCAATAATATTTATATTTTTGAAGTTCTGGAACATTATAAATATTCCCCAGATAAAACCTACACATATTGTGATATGACTGTTTTTTAGCATAAGCAATATCATGTTTTTCCATTAGATCCATTTCATGAGTTTCACGTTTTAAATCGATATTGTCTGGTTTATCCCAAAGTTGCTTTGGAATGGTCACATATTCCACCTCTATCTCTTCCGGGATATATCTACTCATTTTTCTAATAAAATTGTCAGTGAATGGTTTATCATTTAATAAGGTGATTGGATATTTAAACTTTGAATTGAATCGATTATGAATTTGTCTAAGACTTGCTCCAATTGCGGCTGCTTCTTGATTCTTGACTAACGCCAAGAGGGTGGCATTAGCCCGTTTGTAGGTTGCAAAATTACTTGGCGGTCGCATTAATGTTGCATCTTTTGGTTCATTTATTGGTTGAGATAATAATTCTTTATAGCGCTTTGCATTTTCTAATATTATATGTTTAGGTTCGGTAGATCGTTGTTTGGGATTGGTGAATTTAAATTGTACATTATTGGGTTTGATAATATACCCTCCCAGTTCAGATAATTCATGCGACAGAAAGGGGTTAATTGAAGAAATCTGTTGTTTAAATGATCTTATTATTTGAGAATGATATTGAACACTATCAGCTGGATTTAGTAAATGTAGTATTATAACTGTCGCTATAACAATTGCTAATATGTATATTGTTCTTGTTCTTCTAATCATCATATCATAAAATTTTAATTGAGTTGCAACTATTAGCCCTTCGATCCCCTTCAAATGATGAATGTCTTCAAAGAAAGATGTAAATGAAGCATAAAAAACTAAGATATAAATTCCACCTAGCTTTTTAATTTTTTGAAAGACTTTTAGCTTTATTGGTTACGTAGGAAATCAATTATTCTAAATATTGAAAAACGTACATGGAAGTGTTATGATCAATGCTAGAGGGGCAGAGTGAAATGTTTCATGTATTATTTTTATAAATTTCATTCTATTTTAAACAATGCGACATCTGACGACATTGATTTTTTTTTTTTATTGTAACTACGGAAAATTTACAAAGTTGATTTAGCATTTTATTTTTTGAGCTTTTTTTTCCTTTTAATTGCTGTGTGAATCAAAGCCATGCTATGTTTGTGTACAGTCCACTGCCACGTTGATATAGGAGAATTAGTTTAAAACACAAAGTTGAACACTTCTATTATAATACCTATGTGTAATGGAGTCTTATCCAATCATGGATATCAATAGCTACTTTCAAAATAGAGGACATTGCAAGAAACAAAGCATGTCCATTCTTATTTTGGTTGTGGTGCTACCAATTGAGGCCTTGCTATGGAGTCAAATAAATACCTCTCTGGAGGTTTGAAATATAGCTTCAATAGGTGGGCTTTTATTCATATGGGTATTGATTAAGTGTTGAGCATCTTCATAGATTGAAGCTAACTTGTTTGAAAATTAAGTTCATCATTTTGTGTCATTTGGTTGCAAACAAAGTTATTAATTGTCAACTTGTGCACACAACGTAAAGATGTATTCTTACATCTCGACTTTCTTGTTGGGTTCTAATGCAAGAGTCCTTTATATGTTGCAGATTCTAGTGTTTTAAAATCACAATTGAAGCTCAATTTTTTTTTGGATAAGGGAAGTAATGTGGGGGAGTAGAGTAGCAGTCTTTTATTTCAGTGATTCCGAAGTTTTCATAGTGACAATTACACATATCTTAGTACTATATATATAATTTAGAAAGCTTACAATAGGAGGAGTTCAAAAACCGGAATAGTTCTTTACTTTGATAATCTAAAATAAACCTATAAAAGAACAATCAGAAATCAAATTTATCTAGTTAGCTGCATAGATTTGTTGAACAGTGTCAAAAACTGATTGCTCAATTCCCAAGAAATCAAATCCAAGAATTTCTCTAGTCTTGGTAGTATCAATATTAAATTCATTCTTGATTTGTTCAACATGTCTTACCAAATCTCCCTTTGGAACACCAGAATTTGGGAACTTCACATTGATCAAATTAGCAATGCTTTCATTTGAGAATTTCTCATTAGCTAATAAAAATCTCTGATTAATTGCCTTATCACTTTCAAATGCAAAAATATGTGCTCTTGCTACATCCCTCACATCAATAAATGTACCAACCAATTCTGGGATCTTATCTTGTGGACGCAATTTAACAACAGAATTCACAACTTCAGCAGATAAATTTAATTGAGATTTATCTTTAATATCAAAAGCTTGAGGACCAAACAGGTAAGAAGGGTTAACAAAAGAAATGTCAAAATTGGTTTTATTTTCTTTCATGAATTCCCAAGCTGCTAATTCGGCAAACTTCTTAGATCCAACATATCCAAATAATGAGTTTTCCAAGCTTTCTTCATAAGTAATTGGGTTCCAGTCAGTTTCAGTATGAACCTTCTCAAAATCAGTAGTCTTACCCCAATGGAAAACAGCCACTACTGAAGATGTAACAACCACACGTTTGATTTGAGGAGCATATTCGTGAATTGCCTTGAGAGCATTCTTAGTTCCCCTGATTGCCGGTTGTAATAATTCATTCTCAACATCATTAACGGAAAAGGAAACAGGAGAGGCAGTGTGAATGAAAACAGTAGCTTCTGGATGTCTCTTTAATGCATGATAGAATGCTCCATCTGCGCTGATATCTGGAACAACTTCATAAGAAAACTTATTGGAGTTGGTTAATTGCTTTAATGAATCACCTTTAGCAGCTGATCTGACAGTACCAACAACAGAATAACCTTTGTTGAGTAGTTGTTTGACAACATGTTGAGCAATGAAACCGTTAGCACCGGAAACGAAAACAGTAGTAGAAGACATTTTTTTATTGATGTTTGATGAGATTGAATTAATTTGAGTTGTAATTGTGATATCAAACAACGGCTCTTGAATTGAACTTCGAATTGAAGGATATTTATACTTGGAACTTGTCGTATCTGCAGCCATATTTGTAATCTTAGGAATTGCAACCGCTTTATTAATATTTTTCGGAAATCCTAAATAGGAAATTTCGGCTGTCCGAAAAATTATAAATCCAACAAAAGAAAAGGAATTATGCCATCCGGAGATTGTCAGCTGGCATTAATTCCGGGTTGCAAAAGATCATAGGAGTAATCTCTCTTCCTAGTCAAGATGGAATTTCCTGGACTTTAGTAGCCCCTGGAACTGACTTAATAGGAGTTGCACTGTTATCTTACTGAGCAAATATTTGAAAGAGAAAAGGAAGCATAAACAGACTTGGGAAGATATTTCCCTACGACAGAGCCAAATCAAATTCATCAGGAAGGTCTCCAAGAGTTACCTATATGAACCTCAGACTATCTGTTGGTGTTTTAACCTTTTCTAGAAACTTCTCATATTGTTAGGTAGGGAATTTTGCTGGTCAAGTTGCCTGGCATTGTTCCTGAAAATCTTCCATATACCTTGGATTCACATTGGGTAGCAATACAAATTGGGCAAAAGGTTTCTTGTCTCGAATAGGTTTCTGCAATTGTATTATAGTACTCTCATTGATCCATATCTGTTCTGTGTGTGTTATGAACATGATTTGTAAAACAATAGTAAATTCACATAGCTTATTTTGGTCACCTGGGGAGGGGGGGGAGAGATTTATGTCACTTTATTGATAGGAACCCATCAGTTGGAGATTTGGAGTCATTTTCTTTTAATTGTACTTAAGGTTCTTTATCATTTGAATTGATTGCTGAAAGTATCTACAAACAATAATTCCAAATTCGCAACCACCAAAAAGCCGATCGAACCAGGAAAAAAAAATCAGAATTCTCAAATTTTTCAATAGATTAAAATCACCTCATTGAGACTCTAAAACTTATTACTGATCTTCCGCTCCTTTGATTATAACCTCCCAAATGTTCTTGAAACGGTTTGTGGCTACCAATGGGAGAAACCAATTGAGGTATTATTCGCAACTACCTGACAAAGTGTCAACATTAGCTAAATTTGATTTCCCATTGGCCACAAATACCATTCGTTCAATCAGTGCCAATCTTGAACAATACTTAAACAAGACCCAAAAGAAAGTCACTTTAAATGGACACATACATAGAAAACCAAGAATGCGGCCAACTTTAGGCTTTGGATTCATTCGTGATTCCAATGGAGATGTAATCCAAATATTAGCCAATCCAGAAACAACCAGTGAACATATCTTTGAATTAATGAACAAACTTATTGTTGAAGATTCAGTCAGTGTTACAGGATTCGTACAATTAAAGCATGCAAAGCCAGGGGATACTACCCAACAATGGGAATTGGTAATTGAAGATTTCCAAATCTTGAATAGATCCAATTTGGATGCCGCAAGGTTGGAAAAATTGAAACAATATGACCCTGCTGGATTGCCTCCTCAATTTAGATATTTACAACTTAGAACACCATATTATCAAAACGCCTTGAGAACAAGAAGTAAGGTTGCTCAATTGATACGTAATATCTTTATAGACAATCACGATTTTGTGGAAATTGAAACGCCACTCCTATTCAAATCTACTCCGGAAGGTGCTCGTGAATTCTTGGTGCCTACAAGATCTCCTAAGATGTTTTTTGCATTGCCTCAATCACCTCAACAATACAAGCAAATCTTAATGAGTTCTGGTTTTACTAGATATTTCCAAATTGCTAAATGTTTTAGAGATGAAAATTTAAAAGCAGATAGACAACTTGAATTCACACAGATAGATTTGGAGATGAGCTATATTAATAATTCTGACCAGGTCGGAATTGTGGTTGAAGATCTTATTCATAATATCTGGAATAAAATTGGGAAAAAACCGACTTATAGAATGAATTCGGATAATTATTTGGAAAAGGTTGAATTTAGTGGAAGTGCTCCAACTGAATTACAGTTTGCTAAATTGGATTATATCACAGCGTTAACTAAATACGGTATTGATAAACCAGATTTAAGATCCAACCTATCACTTGTTGACCTTAGTGAACATTTCATGTCCCGTGAAAACTCGGACTTTCCTGTAGTTGAAGCCTGTGTGTTGAAACAAGCATTTGACCCAAAAACTCTGAAGAAATATGCCCTTCCACAAGCATTCAAAGATGAAAACAGTTATTCTAGAAGGAAGCCTTATATATGGACCATTAAGAATAATTTTGAGACTACCACATGGTTTAAAAAATTAATGGAAACTGGAACATTAACTCCCACTGAAAATTTCAATGAACAAAACTTAAACGAGTTATTGAATTTACAACCAGGTGATATCTTGGCTATTTCAACTAGGTCCGTATTTCCCTACGAGAATCCTACTCCATTAGGAAAATTCAGACAATTAGCAATTCAAGAATTCCCTAATAAATGGCACCGTCCAATCATCTCACAAGACGGGAGCTTAATCGAAAATTACAATTTTGATGATGTTGTGGTCGGATCATGGGTAGTCAATTTCCCATTATTTAATCCAGTTGACATAACAGAACTGCAAGAGGACAAATATCCAAAATATGACTATACGAAATATGAATCCACACATCACCCATTCACAATGGCAAAAATTGAAGACTATGATTTGTTAGCTACTGATCCATTAAAGGTCAGAGGTGAACATTATGACCTAGTCATTAATGGAGTTGAAGTTGGAGGCGGGTCTAGAAGAATTCATGATTCTGCGTTACAACAATACATATTTGAAGAAATTTTGAAGATTAAAAACTTCCAACATTTGTTTGGTCATTTGTTGAAAGCTTTGAGTATGGGATGTCCACCACATGCTGGTTTGGCATTGGGATTCGATAGATTATGTGCTATGTTGATTGGTTCTTCGAGTATCAGAGATGTGATAGCATTCCCAAAGAACATGTCTGGAGGTGATCCTGTCGTGGAAAGTCCTACAGATGTCGACCCCAAGACACTACTGGAGTACTACATAGCAACAAAAGAATAAACTTGTAAATACTACTTTAATACCTTTTATCTTGTATATTTATAAATATAGATAATCTAATGTACACTAAAAATTAACGCTTTAACGTCTACGTCCTCTAAGTTTTTGTTTCTTTTCATGGGCTGGTCCATCTTCACTTTCTTCCAATTTACGTTTGAGATATCCACTTTCAGCCTTTAATGCTTGTTCTTCCTTTCTTCTCTTTTCTTCTGCCAATCTTTCCATCTTTAATTCAATAGGTTTCTTGGCTCTCTTAGTATCACCACCTTCTTCACCAGTCTCACCAAAGTATTCTTGTTCTTGTTGTTTCACTAATGCTTTCCAATCATATTTCTTTCTCATAAATAATTCCATTCCCCAATTCTTCCAAACTAATCTACCATATGTACTTTCTTTAACCTTATGAGAATCGCTAGCCAACTCGGAAGCAATTCTATCCTTGTACATTGGAAGCAAAACTGTAAAATTCCATAAATGATCAACAATATGTGATCCATAAGAATTACATGACAATCCAACAATTTGTCCTTGGAAAATATTTAATAATCTCTTTCTGAGAATCATTACTGGTTTTGGTTCACCTTCAGAAGCAGGAATTACAATTAATGCCTTTTCAACTACATGAGAAAATACACCATGGAAACACATTTGTATAAATCGTTCAACTGGTAACGCCATAAAATTTAACCAAGAACATATAACAAACTTATAATCATATTCCATTAATTTCTCCAAGAATAACGATCTCTTTCTTTCTTCTGCGGTAGGCCAGTCACCTCTAGTATTACCTAATGTAGACCCTGTCAATTGTAAGACATTCTCAATAAATTCAGCAGAAGTGTTGAGTTGAGGTTCTTCGATGTTGTAATTTGGTGCAAATTTGATAAATAATTGACTAATGATTTCATCACGTCTATAATTCCCACGAATGATTGAAGCATCAATTAATTTCTGAGCCAAATCTAAATTTTGGTTCTCTGAAATAGAGATCAAACTAGATAATTCAGGAATGATATTATCAAGAATAAATTCAACTTCAACTGGTTTTAATTTAAATAACAATGCTTGAATGATGTATACACCAGTAGTTGATCTTTTAGCCAATTTGAAAATACGATCCTTCATGTATAATTTATATAATCTTTCGATATATTTCGGACGAGCACCATCATTCTTAATTATGGATTCTAAGAAATGAGATCCAACTGGATCGGATAATAAGTATTCAACGAATGCTTCTTCCTTTGGATTCCTATCTTCTGAATCCTTGCAGAATACAAGATGCCAGAAAGTACGTTCACGATCGACCAATCCTTCAACTTGAATTATCAATTGTAAGACTGGAGACGCAACTTTATGAATTGCCAATTCTCTTGCTCTTTGAGTTTCCAATGATTTTGAAATAGATTGACAACAATTTCTCAATTCATTTTTGAATGAAGATGGAGTTTGGAAAGCACGGTTGAAATCTTCATTATCTTTAATTTCAATCATTTTTCTTGCAATCTTTGATTTCTTGGATCTTAATGTGGAATTGGATACCGTACTGGAAGGTAATTCTTTTCCGGCAAGAATCAAAATTAAAAGTCTTAAAACATGGGAAGCATATTGGTGATCTACCATTGTCTGTAACTGAGGTTCAAATTCTTTAAGCATACTCACAAATAATTCCTCCATACTAATATTATCTTCTCCTTGTTCCTCCAGTTCATGAGCGATTTCTGCTTTTTCTTCATCAGTTAAACCTAATTCTTTCTCAATCAAAGCAGCTGCTCTAACTAATAAGGTCTCCAAAACGTGCGACGAGTATTTGTGATACGCCAAGGAAGTAAAATGGTTTGAGAATTGTTTAAATATATTCTTTAATTGTTGATCAGTTGCAAACAAGACTAATCTTTCCATCAATTTTGAACAAATCTGATTAGTGACCAATTTCAATTCTTTCCCACGAGCTTCTTCTAAAACTGAAGTTATGAATCCCTGACGTTCTTCATCGCTGTCAAAGGCATTTATGTTCAATGTAGATTCTGCTTGTTTGAAATAATCTAATTCATTAGAATCAACTAATCCAAAAAATGTATTGGGGATATTTGATGATGTAGGTGTTTCTTCTTCTATATGATTCAAAAGTATTTTGTCTTGTTCAGGATTGAATTCATCTTCTTTGGCTTTCTTCTCTGCCCTTCTTCCTCTTGGTTTAGTCTTTGCCATTTCTATAGTTTGAATCTTTACTTAAAGAAGAAAGTTTGGAAATTAGGGATGAGATGATCTTCACTAAGAAAAAAATTATTTGTATTGGGTTTATTTTTACGATGAGTGTCGCGACAATTGTTTTGTCTGGAAGTTTGGCTTTTCCAAGTGCATACAGAAGACTCCTACCGAGAGTATGACCACAAGGGAACTGGTGACTACTACAAAGTGTACTGTAATGAGTTGATTTTAAAAACTTTTATATTGATTAATAAAACTCATAGAAATAATTACAAAAAATATAACGAAGAAAGCAAAAATCTAATAACGAAAATATGGTTTTAGTTGGTGAACTATGCTAACGGTTCGAACCATCCATACCTAGTCCAACGGAAACCAAACTTTCTAGCGTCAGCTACAGCATCTCTCTTAGCTAAAACGGCATCTTCAGAACCTTGAGCTCTCTTTGCTAAAGGTTCAAACCAACCATATCTAGTCCAACGGAAACCAAACTTTCTAGCATCAGCTTCTCTCTTTGCGAGTCCTTGTGGTTCTTCTTCAACACCTTCATCTCTTTTAGCTAATGGTTCAAACCATCCGTATCTAGTCCAACGGAAACCAAAAGCTCTAGCATCAGCTTCGGCATCTCTCTTAGCTAAACCAGAATCTTCAGAACCTTGATCTTTCTTAGCTAAAGGTTCAAACCAACCATATCTGGTCCAACGGAATCCGAATTTTCTAGCATCAGCATCAGCATCTCTCTTGGCAATTTCATTGGCAGTTTCAGAGGCTACGTCCAAAGTGGTTCCATTTACGATAATAATAGCCAGTTCATCTCCATGTTTGGCAATGATTGGGTATTCATCAGCACCGAGTGGGATAATTTTGTCAATGGCTTCTTCTGGGATTTGGATATCTGTTTCTTCTTGGGTTGGAACTGGGGCACAAATAGCACTGGCAGCAAGTGTGGCTGTTACTAAGGCTAATGATAACTTCATTGTTGAACGCTTGTTTAATAGTAATGAGTGTGTTTAATGTTTCTAGCGAATGTAGGAATTAGTGTAGAGAAAAAGAAAAGAAAAGAAAAGAAATGTAATTTTAAGACATGGGAGATTTGCCTGTCTTTTATAGTTGTTTTGAATCCATTTCAGAGTAGTTGTCATGGGTATGAAGTACGTGTTGTTTCATACATCACAAGTTGTGGACTTTCGTTTTTTTGCAGTAATTAAAAGTTTTGTGTTTTGGTTGCGCACAGAATTGATTCCTTTTGCAGCCAAATGAGGAAATGTTTTTGAGTTAATTTTTAACCCATTTCAAGGGGACATTTCCGGAAGTAAGAGTAATAGGTAATGTCTTGATGTTGCATTGCATAAACTAGTTCAGTCCTGTGAGGTATTTTAAAGTAATTTGTAATAAATCTGTGCCTTTGTTTGACTATTTAGGAAATTATATCTGTTGAGGGTGCGTATAAACTCATAGGTGATTGTGTACCTCAGAACACTGTTTACAGCTTCTGAAACAATACCACATGAAATTGATTCTGGTATTCAATATAGGTGTCTGTCTAATTAGGGTTAAGAATTAACTTGTTTAGTAGTGTACATACTTGCACCATACAAAACGTCTGTATCTATTGTTCATGGAAATGTCTGTAACTATTGTCGCAAAAAAAGTAAATACGTTATATGGCAATAGAGAGAGAGGGAAAATGTGTCAGAGTTTGAATATCAGGGTTGCAGTACCAAGGAAGGATCATTCCCGAAAGTCTCGTTTCTCTTCTTGGAATAACCACCAGAAACTAAAACATACATCCCTGCGGCTTTGGAAAATTTGATACGTTCGATCAGAACTTGGCAAAAACAATCATGTTAAAAAATAAGTCAAAGGTATAGGATCCGGGACAAGTGCGAAAAAAATCAGGATCCGGGACAAAAAAAATTTTGTATGAGAAATCGATATTACATCACTAGATAATAAATGTCAAATACACCACTTTTATACCATTTTCAGGCCTCTAAACGTCATATTCTTTATAAGTAACAATCCTAATATGCGTAGACTCGTTTTTCTGTCAATAGCAAATTTAAGGGTTGAGTACCAAACAAAATAATTTTTCAGATTGGGATCCGGGACAAAAAAATTTGCCCTGTTATTTGTAAAAAAGCTCGATTTTACGTAGATAAATAACGTATGTCGAATACACCACTTTTATACAGATTTCAGGTCTTTAAACGCCATATTCTTTATATGTTGCGTCCGTAATATACGTAGACGGATTCTCTTGTCAATGGGAAGTTTAAGGGTTGAGTACTAATCAAAATTATTTTTTGATCTCTATTATTGCAAAATTTTTGCAAAAATCACTATTAACGTAAAAAAAAAAACCCCTCTTGGATAGGAAAATGAGTCTACATTTATGAATGATGCCATATATTAAGAGCATAATGTTCAAAGACCTGAAAAAACTATAAAAGTGGTGTATTTGACATTTGTTATTTTACTATGTAATATTGATTTCTCATACAAAATTTTGTTTGTCCCGGATCCTGATTTTTTTCGCACTTGTCCCGGATCCTATACCTTTGACTTAACTCAAAACTTATGAAACGTCTGAAACCTAACTATTATGATGTTAAAACTTGAGCTGAGGTACCTTTCGTCTCAAGCAGAGTTTGAAACATGTGATAGAGTTTTCGTTTTGCAACGTGGAGACACTTAGTTTCAATGTTTGCAAAAATAGCTTACAACGCCCAGAATGGTAATTTATTTGCCTATTTTAAATACAGAGTGTCCTATTGTGTAACATTTGTCTACACAAAAGATCATACGATACGTGGTAAAGGCAGCATGTATTAGAGAATGGCAGCTTTTCCCAGAAGTTGGTCTAAATATCTTCCCTTTCTTAATGGGTCTATCTCTGTCAATGTTTTCAATGACTCTTTGATATAGTCAGTTAAAATCGGTTCATTTTTTTCTCTTTGTATTAATGCCTTGATGAATATGATACTCTTCAAGCACCATATATTATCTATTCCATTATGATCCTCTTTTTCCAATTCATTAAGTTCGCTGATCTCTTCGACTTGCTGTTCTAATACCTTTAAATATGATCCAACTTCTTTATATCCTTTCATGAAGAATTCATCGGTTAATAACCAATATAAATAAGACCAAACTGAAGTATCTTCTGGACTCATATATATTCCCGTCTTAATCATATCCAAATCATGTTGCAAAATCGAAAATGAATCTTGAAAGAGTTGACATTGTTCTTGGTATTCTTCAGGAATTCCATCTGTCAAACTATGAACTAGGTCATATACTTTAGGTATTAATTTTGCTCTATTATGCCATGCTGAAAAATTGGAAAAATCTTTCTGAACTTTGGAAGTAGTATAAGCAAATTCATCTAGGTTGATCTTAAGTAATGCGATGTTTCCTTTCCCTGGTTCTGTTTTCTTAATGGCTTCTCTTTCGATATTCTCAACTACAAATCGTCTATACTGCCAACCATGAAAATTTCGTTGATCCATTTCAAGTAATTTCGAAACCACGCCAAATTCATAAGCCCAGCTCACTCGATCTATCTCTACTAATTCAAAGAGACACCAGCTTCTATGATTCCATATCCAATAGCATTTAGGATATTTCTTTAATTGACTTAGAACAAATTGTAAATCATCTGTCAATACTTGGGCATAGGTGTCAATATCGTTAACTTTCCCCTGGTCTGATTTATATAAATGAAGTAAAATTTCTCGACGATAGTTCCAGATGGTATAGAATTCAGGATTGAGGATTAACAAATTGGTAGTATCATTGAATGCATCTTGAGTATAAGTATCGTTATCACGTAGTTGTAATATATAGTTTGTTAATTGTTGATAATTGATGATTTTCTTTTCATCTTTTTGAAGTTTTAATTGTTTTGCATTTTCAGTTAAATGTTGTCTTTTAATACCGTGTTGCTATTAATTGGTTAGTCTGTCTATTCTTCTACTATTGTGGCTCTTAAGCTCATTACTTACCATTGTTGGCTTTACCTATAGAAAGAGATAATGATGGCAATTGTCAGATCAAGCGAATGTTTTTTCGGCCTCGTAGTAATTTGGTACGAATCAGATCAAAGATTGTTTACCTTTTTTACTTGCACTTCTTTCTCTTCAGTTTATTAAGAAATAGCGATAGAGATAGAAGTAAACATGACTAATGAAAGTTCTTCCAAATTGGCATTAAAAGGTTCATCCAAAATTGTAAGTGATTATTTTGAATTTGCTATAAATAGTATTTTATTTCAAAGAGGGATATATCCTGCTGAAGATTTTATTACCGTACGAAAATATGATATACCAATGTTAATGAGTAATGATGATGATGTTAAACAATATATAAACAATATTATGCTCCAAATAAAGAAATGGATTTATGGTAAAAAGATATTAAAATTGGTATTGGTTATTGTTTCGAAATCAACTCTTGAATTGGTTGAACGTTGGGAATTTAATATTGATATCTTATCAAATGATGAAGAAGAACAAGAAGGTGGTAGTGAAGGTAAAGGTAAACCTCGTGATGAAATTCAAAAGGAGATTAGAGTAATCATTAGACAAATCACATCTCTGGTTTCATATTTACCTGTTTTAAAAGATGATGACTATACGTTTAATGTATTGGTATATACAGATCCAACAACAAGTATACCAATAGAATGGTGTGATGCTGAAGGTGATGGTAAAATATTACAAGGAGAGAATGTTGATAATGTAAACTTTTCATCATTTAGTACAAATATACATCAAGTGGGAACTGCGGTAAGTTATAAAGTTGATATTTAGAAGTCTATACAGTTGACAAATAGATTATACAATCTAACTAAGCATCTTGATGGATTTCTAATTCTTTGTTGAATCTTCTTCTTTTATTACTCAACATGAATCTTGCTGCCCCCTTTGAAGAAATACTAAAATCCCATCTCAACAAGTAATCATCTGTACGGTTTAATGTTCCTGTACAACTTGTTTCATTTAAAATCTTTAAATCATTAAATTTCTCCTTTAATTCCATAAATTTGAATATTTGCTCCTTTCCAATCTGTTTATCAATCGGTGGTAAATAATTATTTAAAATAGAATGACTGTATTGATGAATATAATAATCAAGAATATAAATAATTCCTTCATTAACTAATACTTCAGGACATTTAAAATCTTTCTCACTATCTATTGAATCTAAAATCTCTGATAATCTTGTATCATCATCTTCTTCACCTAATTCATGATGGGATAATTTGATTTCTTGTGGTTTTAAATTCAATGTAATTATAATAATCGCAAGTGAAATACAATGTGGTGGAATCACCAAGCATAATGGGGTTGACATAATGTCAAAACTAATAAACCAAGCTAATATTGACATTCTATAATTTATATCCAACTGTTTACAAAATTGAGTTAATAAATTATCAACACTTGTCTTTATTGATAAATGATTAGATCCATTACTAAAATCAAATTTAATCAATTGTAATAATTTAAATTCAGTGGATAGTATAAACTTCCTCTGTACTTCAAATAAGGGTACTGGTTCATTATTCCCACTACTACCTCCTCCCCCTCCACCACCACCACTACTACTGGTACTATTACTACTACCACTTCCATTCATTATAAGTTTACCCTCATCAATATCTCGTATCTTATTAACAACATTCTGAATATCTTTTAATTTCTTAATACAATCTTCATTCTTACTAGCCAAAAATAAACTAGTAATAGCAACAATATAAGGATCTCTTTCAAAATCTTCTCCATTATTAGGCATTTCAAATTTATTAAAAAGATAATATCGTTGATAATAACTCATAGCAGTAGCCAATACTCTTAAGGGGAATTTCAATTGTTTAATAACTTGAAATAATAATTGGAAAATCTGATGCTTTGTTTGATTATATTGAAGTTTTTTGGATTCATCAATAGTTAGACTATGCATATATGATATTTCGGAATTGGTAAAGAATGGACGGGCGATTTGAGTGATGGTTGGCATTGGTTTGCCTCCATTTTCTATAACACTGGGAGTTTGTTCTTTGGAATCCATCTCGGTGAATTATTTTTGATGTGAATAAAACTTAGACTTGTAATACAAATGAAGAAGACTAATAAGGACAAAAAGGATACTTGCCTGGTTCCTCTATTCTCTCAAATACAATCTCTATTAAACAAACAAGTGCTTGTTGTGTCTGCTCACAGTTGATGGATGGATTGGTTGGAAGTGTGAAGAGAAATATATTTGATCTTCTTTACACGACCATCTGGATTTGGTAGCGAAAAAATCGATGGTGTTATATGCCGGATGGGGGATGCGAGTCATCTCAATACAATCCCAGACGATCGTATAAACGAACCACCACAGTTTTTGCCACTCAATTGTGGCTGCAATTGAATTCCAATTGATCTGAAAATTTGTTGAATTGTTCAAGAGGATATGGTAGAAGCATAGCGTAGTCAATTGGAAAGAAAACACTAGGGCATAATATCTCTACAAATAGTAAAACTAATATGAAAATGAAACAAAATTTAAATTATACTTATAATAGTTTTTATTTAACAACACTTCTTAATAATTTATTGGTAATACATGATATTCGTAAACTTAAGCAGCGAAAGATAAGGAGAAACCTAACTTGTGGACTGGTTCAGCTAATTTAAGAGCATCGAAAGAAGCACCTAAACCTAACTTAACACCTGGTCTTAAATCTTGAGTGTAAGATAAAGCAGTTAAACCAGAATCAGCAATCTTAGCCTTGATGTAAGAAGACTTGTCTAAAGCGTACTTGGTGGCAAATTCAACATTAACGTTAGAAGACTTAACGGAATCCCAAGTAGTCTTAGCACCAACTTCAACTAATGGTGAAACCTTGTGGTAGTAAGCTGCAGAGAAAACAGACAAGTTGGAAGTGGCAGTAGCAGCTAAAGAGTAGTTAGCGTTAGCGTAACCAACACCAACGGAGTACTTGTTAACCTTAGCTGAAGAGATGTCATAACCTAATTCAGCACCGGCAGTGAAACCATCATGAGCAACAACTAAATCAGCAGTAGCAACAGGACCCTTTAATAAGTCAAAGAATAATCTGGCATTGACAGCTGATTGTTGGTAGAAGAAGTTTAACTTGGCAGCTCTGGCACCGTTTGGAACAACAGAAGTGTCTAATTCACCCTTTAAACCTGGAGTTAATAATTCAGATAATTCAATCTTGGTGTTTAAAGCATTGGCATTGTTCCAACCTTGAGTCAAGGTTAAACCAGTAGCCTTGTCAGCGTATTTACCTTCAACAGAAGCAGCAATGGTGTCTTCCTTGGTGGTCTTACCCTTAACGGTGAAAGTAACACCATTTGGAGCAACTGATTTAACTTCAACAGCAGCAGTGGATAAATGGTAGAAATCCTTGTTGACTAAGTCATTGGAAGATTTGGAGAGATCGGAGTAAGCAGCTGGAGCCATTGTGAATTTATTATATGAGGGAATTGAGTTTCAAACTTAAGTTGGGGGAAGTAGCAGAAAGAGAAACAGAGAGAGAGAAAGACAGAATTTAAAATTTATAGCAAAAAAATTGTTGGAAGGCAATCGTGGGTTTACAAAGAATGATGTAAATTGGAAAATGCGGTTTAATTGGGAAATAAAATAAAAAATTGTTTTGATTTTATTTCATTTGTCAGACACTAAAATAAATTTCGTTGGGTAAATTTTAAAGCTTAAAAAAAATGTCTGTCTGTCGAACCTTTTTTGGTGACACCGTTATTTTGTACACAATCGACACCACGAAACATAAAAGTGTCTGTCCATGCATTAGATCTCTACGATTAAACACAGTTCACTCAATTGATTCTCTTGTTTTTGGTGTCTTATTTTTGGTTTCTTGAATGATTAATTGAATTGGGTTAGGGTTTGTACCGGCTGGCTATGTGCATATCGTTATATGTCTGTGGGGTTCTCTTTTCCGAGATGCTTTATTGCCCAAAAAAAGTGTCATTCACAACCAGAATCCACAGCGAAAAGAAATGGTGGTCGTGGGGTAATCCAAAAATATCGTTTGTTGTTTTTTGGTTCTATTTTAATACCTACCACGGGTTCAGCTCTATTTTAATTGGTCATAAACATCTAAGGTTTTAGTCGAATTTGACTATTAACTTTTAGTCTTTCTTAAATTGCAACAAATACAATCTTATGGAAACTAAAGAACAATTTTATAAACTGCTATATGTCTGTGATTTGGTTCAGACATCGGACTTCAAAGTTGACTGAAAATTTATCTGATCTGACAGCGTGAAGGAAGGTCAAATTTTTTTTATTTAGCACATGCAAAATAATTGACTTCGGACGATGTTACACCGATAAGTCAATCATGGTGTCAACTTGGCCAGAGCCATCTCATTCAACTTTGGTAGTATATTTTACCAAGAGCTTCAAATCTTGTTCTTCTGACTATTACCCCATATTTCGTTCCTGCACAATGATGCGGTTGCTAAAAAAGGATGCAATTGTATTTAGTCCGAGATATTTTCTCTTAGCAATTATCTGAAATCTCCGGGGTAGCTGGTGATTTTCTAGAAGGATAAAGGTATGAATTGCTTGTAGCTATCTGTATTCCTCTATTGTTACTTCGTGGTTGGGTTTTAACACGAGAATTGTGCCAATTGTCGTAAACTATGAAGTAATGTCTTGTTTTCAGTTTTTTTTAACCTTGACATTCAATACACTGGTGCTGCTACCCCTGCCCGGTTCAAACTGGGGTGGAAAACCTCCAAAACTTTCGACTACATATTGCTTCCCTCATTTCATTAATCTACTTGCTGTAAATGGAGAGCTCTAGGAAGAACCCTTATCCTTCAAGTTTTTGATTTTGTGACAAATCAATTTTTCCGCTTGTGTAACATTTTTACCCCCCGTCCGTCGTTCCTCATCACTTCCCACCGAGAAATTGATTCACCAACATTTTCATTTTATCAAGAGATTTGAAATTATCACCTGATAAATCTCCTCCGGCATATTCACATATAAAGCCTCGAATCATATTCATTAATCCTTTTCCCCTCGACCAGCAAAAGACACCATTACACTCGCTCGGAATGCACGCATTGATTTTTGTAGATAGTAATCCCTTGATAGTTAAATGTTGGCAACGACACTATCAACATCTTATGCAAATAATAAATACTCACAATTTGAAAACACATAATGCATATCAATATCTTTTCTTTAATCGCTCAATTGAAACAATGTTTGCTGATGTTCAATTTAAGGGAAGGACATCAATAGTTACCCCTACCAATTCATTATGTTATATGGGAGGAGGATTCGACAGATATTTATTACAAGGATTATTATTAGGTACGAATATTACAAATTATAAGTATCTTGAGAATATTATTCAGGATCAACAATTACGTAAACATCATGGATATTTGACACCCAATTCAATTCATAAGATTGAGTTAGAATCATTATTTGAAAATGATAAAGAATATAAATATCAAGATACTTTGGCATATAAGAATTGGAATTTGGTAGAAATCATTCAATTACCAACAATGGTAGTACCTGAACCAATTCATCAAGTAACAAATGTATTTGATTCACTTTGGAATTTATTACATGAAATCGATAAGTCACATGACCGACTTACCAATTTAATTATACCTGGTATTGGAACTGGATTTGGACATTTAGATGAATATGAACTGACTAAATTAATGATATTTACATTTTTCATATATAATTTACAATTAACAAAAAATGATAGATTAAATCAGTTAAAGAAATCTGCTTTGATCCTATTCTTTTTTAATAAAGATTATAAATTATTTAAAAATCAAAGTGATATAAATGAATTAGAAAATAATCAAATTATAACAAATTATGGTAAACAAAAAAATCTGAATTTAAAACCAAATTCAATTATGGAATTTGATGAATTATTTAAATGTGTAAATATATTCAATTAGTTTCATAAGAGAATCAAGAAAAGAGAAAAAAGAGTATAACCAGACGCGTTTTTGCGCAACCGCATCCCTTTTTTTATACATTAGATCTTAGCAATAAGTTAAGTATGACATCATCAACCAAATTAGGATATACTCTTGGATTTATTCGATGTAAAGAAAACAATAAGGTTCTTTTATTAAATAGAAATAAGGCTCCTTGGATGGGAAAATGGAATGGAGTAGGTGGTAAATTAATCCCCGGGGAATCTCCATTAGATTGTATAATTCGTGAAACAAATGAAGAAACAGGATTATTCTTAAACAATTTCCAATCTAGAGGAATTTTAACTTGGAAAGTATCAAATGATAAAGATGGAGATTTGATAGATTATGGTGGATTATATTTATATACTGTTGATATATCATTAGAACAATATGAAAATTATAGAACTCCTTTGGTATTTGATAAAGAAGGAATTTTAGATTGGAAAGATTGGGAATGGATAATTCATGAAGATAATCTTGGAATGGTTGATAATATCAAATTACTATTTAAGTATTTATTTCAAGGAAATGAAGATGATAAATATGAGGTGACTTATCACAATCACCAATTAATAAGCTTTATTGCTTTCCCTAGGATATAGAAGTGGGTGACAAACGCGTCTTCTCCACCCACATAGAAATTACTCTTTTATAGAGGTCGATAATTACTTTTAGAGCTTCGGTTATCAAGAACAAGAATACGTCTTATTTAATAATATACATGTTTGATTTTATTCTATAAACTTATGTAGTCCAAAGACGTGCAGTACCATCAGCACCAGCACTAAACAACCAAGCTTCTTTTGGATGCCAAACTAAATCCAATATACCAATTTGATTAATAATCTTATGTCCAGTCAATTTCTTTAATGGAACCAATAATGGATTAGTCATTAAATCATCATATACAGTTCCATGGAAAATATGAATATTACCATCATCAGAAGCAGATGCAAATAATGGTAATGTACCCTTATGGAATTTGATGGATCTGACTGCTTTTTCATGATATCTTAATGTTTTATATGGAGTTGCACTTAAATCTAAATCATGCCATAAGACTCTCTTATCATATGAAGAAGCTAATAAATTATCACCACGAGGATGAATATCAATAGTAGATAATAATCTAACCCCTGGCATCAATTTCTTGATTAATACTTGTGCAGCTAAATCATAGATTCTAATTTGACGTTGAGAAGCAACAAATAATTGTGGTTTAAATGGATGGAATTTTGCATCCATTATAATACCCTTTGACTTCTTGAATGGAGATTGTGATAAATGTTTAGATAATTGATGAATTAAAACAGCAGTATTCTTACTATCGGGAGATACAGTAACAAAGTAATCACCCTTTCTATGCCATGAGATCTTTTTGATGGTTTTACGACATTGAATAATGGCTGAAATTCCCATGGCTGCTTGTTCAGCATTTGGTGGGAACCATTTGGAAACTTCTTTCTTCTTTTCATTGCTTGTTGCCTTTTCTTCTTCTTCTTCATCATCTTCTTCTTCGGCATCTTCATCGTCCTCATTTGTGACTTTAAGATCTTTCCTCTTGTTTCCAAAAGTATCATAACCCCAACCAGATTCAATTCTTAATTTACCTATATTTTCGATATCAAATCCAAATACTGGTGGAACAATCAAATAAATATGTTCACCAACACAAACTGCCAAAATACCAGTATTTGAATCGGGATGCCATTCTAAACTTTCAATATGATCATCAGTATTAATTTCTTTATTTATTAATTGTGCCTTGAAAACTTGTCTACCAGTTAAAATTTCCCATACTCTTACACTACCGTCATCAGACCCAGTGGCTAACCATAACCCTTGTGGATCAATAGAAATAGTTCTGATCTTATCGGTATGTCCTTGATAAATAGTAGAACAACGGATAGGGAATGGTCTTAAATCCTTAGGAGAAGGTAATTCAGGAATCAAACTATCAGGATCAATGTTTAATTTATTATGACGAACTCTTGGGGCAAGATATAAATCCAAAGATCTTTCAAATCTTTCACGAACTGATTCTTGATATCCTGGAACTTGCCTTAATGAAGAATATTTCTGAGGTAAGAAATTTCTTTCTCTATCTTGTGGATCTTCATTTAGCCATCTTTTCTTTTCTTCTTCAGTTAATAAATATTCTTCTGGAGGATTATAACTTTCTTCATTGGTAGGTGGAGGTAATTTTGGTGCTCTTAAAGTCATAACATGATCTGGCACTTCAACTTCATCATTCCATAAATCGAAATTCTTTTGATCTTCTTCAATTTTTTGTTTAACTTGATCAGGTGGAATAATTCTACCTTCTCTAATTGCCCTAACAATCTTCATAACTCTCTTAGCTTCATGTTTAGAAGGTACGAATCTTCTCTTTGGTTCAGGTACGGCAGTTAATGGCATAACTTCAACATCCTTAGTAAACCATTCCAATAGTGGTTCATATGGATTAATATTCTCATCAGTATTTTCTTGTTGTTGAATCTTTCTAATTAATTCTAATTCTTCATCAGTTAATTTCAAAGAAGTACCAGTATTTTGATCCAATAAACCAGTCCAACCTTCAGGCAAATCAATAGATTCTAACAATTGATCTAATGCTGATCCCTTAGCAGGTCTCATGATTCTTTTACCATTGATGTCATAACCGATATGAGGCATTTCATCATAGGCTGAAAGTGGAACATTTCCAATGGTATTGAAATTTTCAGCATCACTATCATCACTATCATAAACAGGATTAATTTCCGGTTTTATAATTCTTGGTTTCCCATCTGAATAAAGAGTATGAATATCTTGTTTTTCTGGATCTTGGACAGATAATGATTTGATATTTATTCCTGATACTTCATCATCTTTTGGTTCATCGGAAAAGTCATCGGAATCGTAATCGCTTGGATCTTCTTCTTCTCCTAAAAGTTTGTTTAATTCGTCTTCAGAGTCGGCTTCCTCATCTTCGTTATCTTCAGAATCGCCTTCTACTTCTTCTTCCTCGTCTTCTTCACTGGCATCTAATAATCCATCGACTTGGAATTCTTCATCTGATTCGTCATCTTCGTCTACCTCTTCTTCAACTGGTTTTCTCTTTTTGGAACCAGCAGTTTTATCTACCTTGTTGTTCTTCTCTACAACAACAGGAGCTTTCTTATTTGTCTTAGCCATCGTTGTGTATAGTTGTATTCCTTGCTAAGAGAAAGAAATCAAGCATAATATTGAAAAAAAAAATTATAGAGAGGAAAAAAAAATCTCCATCTCATCTCTTCTCTGGAACCTTCTTGCGCACAATTATTTTTTTACTCACTCACTCACTCACTTTATCAGTATCAAGTCAAAACAGGAAGTAAGAAAGAAAGACAGAAGCAAATGAATTCAATACAAAAGATTAATCAAATCAACCAAAAAGAATTAAATTCAAACACTTCATACAAATCATCTTGGCATTATGATTATCGAGATACAAATTATTTATACATAGGAAATATACCATTTAATTTAACATCAAAAGATTTAATTATCATATTTAGTCAGTATGGAATACCAACACATATTAATTTAATTAAAGATAAAGAAACTGGTAATCATCGAGGATTTGGATTTTTAAAATATTCAAATTTTAAAAGTTGTATTTTGGCAATTGATAATTTTAATGGTATTAAATTAGGTGATAGATTTTTAAGAGTTGATCATAATTATTATAAATTACATCAAGGGGAGAATGAAGATGATTATTTGATTGATTATGAAGAAATAAAGAAACAAATTGGAGAAGATAAGAGAATTGAAAATGAGGACAACGAAAAGGAAGGGGAAATAAAATTGATTGAGGCAGGTGGTAGTGTGAATGACGATGATGAATTTAAAGATCCAATGGAAGAATTCTTGAGTAAGAAAGATAAGCCAAAAGATGATGATGATGAGTTTAGGGATCCAATGGAAGATTTCCTATCCAAGGAAAGGTCAAAAGATAGTCGTAAGGATGAACATACACATAGAAGTCATAGATCGGAGAGACACCGATCTTCTTCACATAGGCATAGGTCAGATAAAGAACATCGCTCCTCTTCACACAGGCATGGATCAGATAAAGAAAGGTCGTCCCGATCGCACAGGTACGATAAGGAAGGATCTTCTGATAGGCATAAATCAGGTAGGGAAGACAGAGAAAGAAGTCCTCGTAGATAGAATGTTACAAGTATATCACAGGTCTGGTTCAGCAACTAATAGAGCCTGTCAGTATACAACAACCACGTATGATAACATTCGGGAATCCTTATCTATCTACAGGCACATTCAGAGACTTCACCCTTCGCATCAGGTAATTGAGAACTATAGACTATCTTGACTAGTCTCCCTGTCTAATAGACTCAGAACTGAAACAAGTGAAAACACTGGTTGCAAAAAATTAACCATTTTTGGGTTAAATTACACTAACCTAGGTGTGTTGCAAAGATGGATAGTAATCTCAGTGTGCACTGCCTTGTACTACGAACTCTTGTCATATCAACCCCGTCAAATAGCTTTCCGTCATTAACTTATATTTATTGTTTAGATATACATACTTCGTCGATATACACATACTCTCCCAAGGTCATATATTCCTAACCATACTTATACCGTATATATTAATGCATTAAAATGTCATAATTAATAATCCTTTTAAACATTCTTCTTCGTCTTATTAACAGAATGATCAAAATAGTAATTTATAAACTTTTCTTTGGAATCTAAATTCAAATCTTGATTAATTAAACTAAGTGAATTCAATTCATAAGAACATCTAATTTCAGTTAAATCAAAATTATAATATTTATAAATTTTGAATCTAATTAAGCTATTTTTTGATAAATTTGTTAATAATTGAAATAAATATTGAAATTTTCCAATATAGCCAATTGGTAATGTAAAATAATTTGGTATAATTTTCAAAATTAATGATTTAATTTTAAAATTTTCATCAAATTTATATCTTGAATTCAATTTTATAAATGGTAATACTGATTTATTATTAGATGGAGTACCTTCTAATAATAAAAACACAATTTTATCCTTTAGGGTTGATAAATCTTCAACTAATGGTTGTTTCCCAATGTCATAAGTAAAACAATGATTAAATAATGATCTTGGAGTATGTTGATACAAGTCCCCCTTCTTATCCGGCACCAATATAACAATCTTAGAGTAATTGCTCAACATAGCAAAGAAATAACCATCAAGTGGACTTATATAATTAGCAACAATTATATCATTTGGATGAGGTTTAAAACTGTTCAATTTATCCGTTTGAGATTTCTTAACTCCATCCACGGAAAAATCAATTCGATTAAATCCAAATAAGAATCTAATGATGAATTTCAATAATATTGGAAGTCCTAAGATTGAATATAATAAGGATATAAGTAAAAAGAATGGGAATTTGAGGACAAATATTGGTGATTTAAGAATTATTTTTGTCCATTTTTTGATTGGAGATTTTTCTTGTACTAATGGGAATTGATTTGGCATGAATGGGGATATCCCAGTTGCTTTATCTCTCCAAGATGAGAACTTTTCCATGTTTATTTGTATTGATCTTGCTAATGGTATTGATGAGGTGAGTTGAGTTTATGGTTGGATTTTTTTTCAGTATCTCGTCCGTACCAGGCACTCGCACGACGGTGGGAGAAAATTCCATTTGGGAATATATTTTACTACGGAACCGCACCCAGTCTACACAATATTTTTCCAATAGAAAATGTTAATTCCATTAAACTACCATTTATATATAACAAAAAAAGAACTATAATAATAATATAATATACACTCTGACCCTAAAAGTAGAATCATTTAATAATTAAAGAAATAAAAGACATTCAAATAAAATACAGTTTTTGATCCTCCCAAAATGTTTTAAAAATACAAATAAAGCAAAATTATTGAATTTATAATTCTTGAGAAGCCTTACCTGCCTTTGGTTTCTTAGCTGGTAATAAGGATTGGTGAATGTTTGGTAAGACACCACCTTGAGCAATGGTAACATGACCTAATAATTTGTTTAATTCTTCATCATTTCTAATGGCTAATTGTAAATGTCTTGGAATAATTCTGGATTTCTTGTTATCTCTAGCAGCATTACCGGCTAATTCTAAGATTTCAGCAGCTAAATATTCTAAAACAGAAGTTAAGTAGACTGGAGCACCAGAACCAATTCTTTGAGCGTAGTTACCTTTTCTTAATAATCTATGAACTCTACCAACTGGGAAAGTTAAACCTGCTTTAGCAGATCTTGAAGTTGAAGCTTTTTCGGAAGAACCGGCTTTACCTTTACCACCAGACATTGTTAATTTAATATAATTTTATAAAATATAGATTTATTGATAAGCAAGAAGAAGAAGAAAGAAAGAAAGAAAGAAATTTTTTAAGTTTATGTTTTTATGGAATTCCTTGATGTATTTATAAAATTGATTGCGGGTAAAAAATACAATCTCTCTCCCTCACTCCACACAATAATCTGTAAGGAAAGAATTCACAGAGAGAGAGGCAAAAGCGAGGATTTGTTTTGATTTCGCAGTCACGCGCGAAAAAAAAATAATATCCCTTGATTTTGTGCGAAGATCTTCTGTACTGAAATTTACTGCGTCATTCTCAAATTAACTTCGAGAGGAGATCATTCCAAGTTTTACTCACTTCCGGGTGTAATTTATAGTCTGACGTGTTCCTTGATCAAAACAATAGAGATATTTGCAACCATACTGGCAACTAGAATCTCTAATCTATGTGAAGCTGGGTTAATAAAAGACTTCTATCATCAATTGGGTGCCTTTCAAAGTAACAGGAGAGAGATGTAGCCTAGTGTAGGAATTCAATTGAGTATCGTAATCTGATTCAGATTAAGATTGCTATTTGAATATTTAAGTTTTGAATGAAGATGAGCCTGAGGTTAGAGAGAGAAGTGCTCGGCGAGTGGAACGGGAGAGAGACAGAGAGAAGAAAAATCATAACAAAAAAAAATCGCCACTCTCCTGCAAGAGAGGGAAGAGAAAAAAACAAAACAAACGTACTGCGAGAACTAGAACTGGAGAGAGGGAGAAAGAAAAAATTAGATCATATCAAAACGGTGAGCGCGAATCTCTCTCTCTTACCAAACCACAACAGAAAAGTATGCTTCCCCCTTTTTTCGCATTTGAGAGAAATATAAATAAATCAAAGAATCCACTTACGATTAAGTCAAACAAATTTTTTCTGTTCTTCTTTCTTTCTTCTTTTTACTTTCCTTATACAAATATCTATATATATTTTACTATTTTAATAATTAACAATGGCCCCACCTAAAGCTGAAAAGAAACCTGCTTCCAAAGCTCCTGCTGAAAAGAAACCAGCTGCTAAAAAGACTGCTTCTACTGAAGGTGCTAAAAAGAGAACTAAAGCTAGAAAGGAAACTTATTCTTCATACATCTACAAGGTTTTAAAACAAACCCATCCAGATACTGGTATTTCACAAAAGGCTATGTCCATTATGAACTCCTTTGTTAATGATATCTTTGAAAGAATTGCTTCTGAAGCTTCTAAATTAGCTGCTTATAATAAGAAATCTACTATTTCTGCTAGAGAAATCCAAACTGCTGTTAGATTAATCTTACCAGGTGAATTAGCTAAACATGCTGTTTCTGAAGGTACTAGAGCTGTTACCAAATACTCTTCTGCTTCAAACTAAATGGGATAAGGCAAACCTTAAATAATTCATTTCTTAAATATTATTATTATTATTATTATTTTCTTCATTTGTTTTATATTATATAATGTTGGTTGAAAAGTGTGTACATTAGTTTTCATTAATAAATTAAAAAAAATTATTAATTTGATGAAGGTTTACTTTGTAGAATATTGGCTATCTCTCTATATATCTCTTGCTAACAATTACATTCTATAAAATTACATGCTAAATACAGCTTATGGGGAAACGCATTTTTTTTTGCAATCATGAACGGCTACTTTTCTCCCCGGATTCTTCTTCTTCTTTAGTATCATAAAACATGATTATCAAAATACAACAAAGCAAATTAAACAAATGATGTAACCAATAAGTATGACGACCACCATATATCAATGAATAACCAATAACATATATTAAATACCATTGTAAAACATTGATATATTTTAGTTTGATTTTTGGTATTTTCTTAAAATTATTTCTCAAGACAAATACAAAAATTGGAATAATTGATAGTAAATTATGATGAGAACTAAATGGAGTCTTCCAATTAACTGCCTGATTATGGATAAATACAATGATTATAGGGACATTTATAGGAAGAATCCATAACATTAATATTAACAATGATACTTGTAAATTGAAAACTTGTTGCAAATGCCAACATTTAATCACATTTATGATTTGTACAAAACAACAAACTGTAAATACAAACTGATATGGAATGTAGATTGGTATTGCCCCAATTAAAAGAATTGTAGCAATTATTCTACGATAATTGGGGGTGGCAATTGGTTCCGCTTTTGATTTCTCTGACAATGAATCAGTACTATTATTATCAACTGATGATTTTCTAGCTTTACTTGCATGTCGTATGAAAAACCTATCAGTAACTGATCTAACAATAGTGCATATCGTCAATATCATAAAATAAGTCATAATGATAATGAAATTAGCAACTAAATACAAGACTATCCCCACGATTGAAAATTCTTCATCTAATCCCAAGTAAAACCCGTTCAATTTATAATTCGAATGTATACTCAAATTTATCTCATTAGAATCTTGAACCACAACCGGATCAAGTAAATTCAAAATCATTTGTACTCCGTGTATCTTAACCACCGGATTAAGTATAATCAAAGCCAACCCAATCAACCACCATGCCTTCTGATTAACCAAACATAATATATTAATAAACGATGGAAATTTCCCATTCACATAAAGTCTAAATTGTATCAATAAAACAAGTGCCACAATCAGGACAATCATCGAAATGATCGATATTCTATATCTCAAAACCAATAATCTCAAACTTCTTATCCAATCAATAGAAATTTCAATATCGGTAGTAGTCTCATGAGTAAGACTACTTATATCTGTCCATAATTGAATCTTCATTCCATAATTTGTTTTCAATCTATATGGAATAAATGGTGCAATTCCATGCATGCTAAGTGATAATTCTTGGGATTTATCTAAATTTATATACCATTTGGTTTCATATGGTTCATCACTATATTGACGGATAAAACTAGTGAAATGATCTCCTTCAATACTGAGTCCGTTGAGTTTTAGTTTATATACAAAGATACTATTCCAAGCTCCTGGAATATCTATTGTCACTGATAATGGTCTATCGGAAGGTAAAGATTCTGAACCACTGGAAGTAAATAGGGTGAATAGATTACCTTTAATGTTGAACTTTGTGGTTGATTCTTCATTTAATTGTGCCATTAAGAAATCTCTGTCGGTGGAGATTGGTTTTTGGACAATTAACAAGTGGTCATACTTGTTCAAAATTGTCGAATTCAATTCTAGACTATAAAACGGAGATTTATTTCCACCTAATGAGGAATCTGCAAGTGAATCAGTATCTCTAGTTGAGCAAGGAACTACCGTGGAGTCGACTGATATATCGACACATTTCATAGCATTGAATTCAGTTGTTTGTTGGTCGGTCAAATCATCCATTGCAATTGCATCCACGTATTCCTCGCCACCAAATTTGGAACAAAGTAATACTAATGGACCTTTCTCGGAATTGAAGTCAACTTTTTTTGATAATTTTTGTGATGAAATAAGGGAAAATGTTTGATTTTCTTCTTTTTCTAAGGAGAATAAATTGAATTTCCGTATAGACTGATTTTCTTTACCAATGACAATTGAATTTTCTTTTCCGATATAATTCAACTGCTGTGAATCAATTTTAAGATTAATAACATTATTATCTCCACCAGTTAATCCCACAAAATCTTGACTTGAATAATCTTCAAACCCAGTTAAGAATTGTTTCCGAAATACTTTCATTCTCTGCTGCAATGGAATTGTCTTATATGGCAGGTCATAATCCACAACTTCAAGTAAACTTTCAGCAATTCTTCTTCTTAATTGAGCACACCATACAATAGCCAAATGATCAATTGGAGACCAAACTAATGGAATCCCAGTTGTAAATGTCGTAAATCCATTAGTAGGTGGAACCAAAAAACTAAGCGTAGTATAATCTGCAGGCAATGTTGAATCCAATTCACCACCAGTTATCGAAATCAAAGAAATATTTTTCAATCTGTCATGAGCTAATTTAGCATAATCACTAGTTGAATGAGGGTCAAATCCATCAAACCAGAATCTATCAATTGCTGAATAAATCTTTAGTATATCACCATCAAAAGTCAATGGCGCAGCGGCATGAGGTGATGATAATGTAAGAATGGTATTTATAGAACCTTCAAGATAATTGGGTAAGGTAACCATTACTCTAGATACAATTCCACCCATAGAATGACCAATAATTATGACTGATTTTGCTGGATGTTCATTCTGGGAATATAAATCAATTATAAACCTAACAGCTTCATTAAGATATTCAGCTTGATCCAATATGGTTCTACCATGAAAAGCCGTGAAATCTTCATTAAAATCAGCGGTGAAAACATCCAAATTTCTAAATTTTGGATTTATATCATGATATTTTTCAAATTCTCCATGATATAAATTTGTACATTCTGAAGCAATTGATCTAACTTGTCTATAACTACCAGCATTCCCAGGGATAAATAATACCGGAATTCCATCCAATAAATCAAATCCATTCTTTTCATCTGGGATTTTATCTTTCCATTGTTCACGATATAAATATAAGGAATATTTCGATGCAAATTTAGTATGTGATTCATCAAATCCTTTTATTCGTGCATATGATGGAGACATCCATGCTTGCCTACATCCAGGTGCATCTGGACCTGTTGGTGGAAGCGTGTATAAGTAACCTGTTAGACTAAATATTAAGAATCCTAGTACTAATAGAATATACAATGTAAGACCAGTATATTTATTTGGTCGTATATTATTACGTTGAGGTAGATCCATTTTTTTGTTATTCTCTCTTTCTATTCAATTGACAAGTTGGTTGTAAAAAAAAAACTCTCTATATAAGTTTCTTAAAAGAAAGTTTGAAGAAAGCGGGATGTACTGTTGATTATTGCTTGTCTATCTATTAGGGTACTAAAGTTAAGTAAAGGTTAAGGGGGTGGCAGTGGTCATTCAACGTGATAAATCTCTTATTTTTTATACCTTTTGAATAAATAATTATTATGGGAATCTTTAGCTATTGTTCTGTAAATTTAAAGGCAGCCTTGTTTTTATGAGGGAAAAAAAAACGTTGTCTACCAATTGTCTCATTTTATCTGCGCATGGCTTAACACTAAAATTTGCAATTATAAGGGTGAAATTTTTCAACCGACCCCCACACACCGTTAAACAACAACAAGCTTCCAAATTCATCTCCAGCCAGCTCTATCCAAGGCGTAAACTCACCCTAACACACTAAATAATCAACCAATAACAACCTCCTTTGAGTTTACTCAATGGGAGCAGGTTTTTCTGTATAGTTTTTATAATTGTATAGCTTTCCTAATTGATATGAGTAAAAAAAATGCCTCATCCCCCACCCCCAAAGCAGCCACCTCGTACCAATGGTTTTTAGTGAATTTACAACCCAGCTCTGCTGGTCTGGACTCTCACACTACTTACGATGTTTCTGTCATGCACTAAACTGCCTATTAAAAGTTATTGCCATTTCTAGATAACGTTATGCCCTATATGTATCAGAGGGTCAGTATCAATTTATATATTTTAGTCTATAAATCGATACCGTTTAAAAGGGAAAAAAAAACCTAAAATGAAAATAATGGCTGTGATTAAAGGTTCCCTATTTACATAAATGTAGGTAGAGGGGTCTCTAGCCCTTGGTGACCCATTATTCAGAAATCTATTTACTTGCGTTCTTCTTTTTCTTCGTGGTCCTCGGAAGAGTCATCATCATCACTTTTCGGTTTACTTTCAATGACAACTCTTTCTGCAATTGGAGTACTATCAACTATTTTTACTTCTAGTTCCTCTTCCAACATTCCTGAGTTTTTGGCTACATCAATAAGTTTCTTTATCTCCTTGGTGGAGAATTGACTATCTAATGGGATTTTACCATGCGTTACTTCTTCAACTTCGGTCTGACTCTCCCTTGGTGATGTTGCATTCTCAGATGAGTCTGCTTTTTTGGCATTTTCATACCTTGCTAAGATATCTTTCTGTTTGTTAGTTGGAGGTGTGGGAGTTGGTTCATTTTCGTTCAAGTCGTGCTCTACTAAATTTCGCAATTTTTGTTTTGCAGCTCCGGTAACATTTGGTTCTAGGACATCGGTCCTTGGTTGCGTCATTATTTCTACTTTATTTTCATCCATGGTTGTGTAGTTTAACAAATAAGAATAACTATTAGAAAGATATAAACATGCAGTTCTGTAAAATTCGAATTTATACATAGATGAAATATATATATAGAATTGAAAAAGGTTGAAATTTTCTTTGGTTGCTATTCGCTTGCATGTTGCGCAATAATTGCGCTTAATCTTTCATTACCTCATCATGATCTTCTTTTTGTTGTTGTTCTTCTTCCTCTTTCTTTTCCTTTTTGGCCAATTCTCTAATACCATTCAAAAATCCATCAATTCCTTCTCCTTTATATTCGTACTTCAAACTTTGTGCAAGCAAATAACCAGCTCCACTTCCCTCAGATAACAGTTCACTTAATTTTTGTTCTGATTGAGCATAGAATCCACTACGAATAATATCCATGATTTGAGCCTTGGTTGGATTTGATGATATAGATGAAGGAAGATATTCACTATATAAACTCTTCAATTCATCAAGAGACAATTTATCAAGATGAGAATCAATAAGCAGTAAATCTAAAACTGAAGAAATTGTACTAATTGGTAATTTTATTTCGGGTTTTGGTACATTAGTGGGAGCTACACTTAACAAAGTTAGTATTATCCCGTATACCCTGATCGCTTTTCTTCTACAATTATTCTGATATGTCTATATTCCATTGCAAAGCCGATGCATTAAATTTTTTTAAGAATTAAAAGTACAAAAAAAGCGTTCTCTTTCTATTATATAATTACTTACGCTTGAGAAGCATCTTCAATTCTAACATCTGTATCATCAGTTGGAGTTTCTTCTTCTTCTTCCTCATCTTCTTCCTCTTCATTTGGAGTTATGATTTCTTTAATATCCTGAATTATCTTTTTATCTTTTTCAGTTAATTTATCCAATTGATCAATATCACCTACATCTTGAATCCAATATAAATATTTAGCACCAGAACTTGAAAATGTAAATGCAATGACTCTACCAGTTTTACATGATTCTATATGTTTTACAGTTACATCACCAGGTATAAATAACAATTCGTCTCTTTCTATATTTCCAGGAGTAGCTTGAGTTGAATCTTGTTTAGCAGTCCACGTGAAGTCTAAGAAATCTGGTTCATCTGCACTTGGTTTAATTGAAATTACTCCTCTATGTGCTAATGGCAAACAACGATTAGTTTCTTCATCATATTGGACTTTTCCAGCATGAAATTTTATTGATTTGGATGCAGCCATTGTAAATATTTATGTTTTATATAATGTTTGTCAGATGTCAATTGGGATGGATATTAGATAGGGAAGGTTGATGTGTTAGATTTGTTGATTGACACTGTTCTGAAGAAGATTGCCACCACCTCCACCAAAGAGCTTGAAAAAAAATTGACAATCTGGAAATCTCTTTTTTTTGTAGTAGTACACGACCACTCTTTTTCTCCATTGTCAAATTTATTAAAACCGAAAAAACGGGTATGAGAGAAAACCTAGACATCACCTTTTTCTTCAATTGAAGACTACGTTGAATATCTTAGACTGTAAGACTAATAGAAAGTAATAAATAAACTTAAACGATGTCATTTCCACCTGAAGATGTTTCAAAAATAGTACAAGAAATTGCAGAAATATTAAGATCAAGAAATCAAACATTAGCAATATCAGAAGCAGCATGTGGAGGTTTAATCTCAGCATATATAGTGTCAGTTCCAGGTGCAAGTAATTTCTATATTGGTGGGAAATTGGTCTATTCCTTGAAGCAACGATTGAAATTATCAGGATGGTCAGAAGAAGAAATTTCAAATTATATGGGACCTTCACAACAGGTCGCATTAAAATTGGCAAGAACGGCGAAATATGAATTGGGTTCTACGTATGTGTTATCAGAAACTGGATATGCTGGACCTTCCAATGATTTACATATACTGAATGGTGATGATGATAAGGAAGATACTAAGGGAAAGACAGAATCTGATGATAAGAGTCAGTCAGTAGGAACTGTATATATTGGATTATCAGGTCCAGATGGAGAAGTCTCAACTTGGAAGAATACTGGATCTGTTGATAGATCTAAGAATATGACTGAATTTGCAAAGTTGGGTTTAGAGTTTTTATTGGAACAATTAAGAAAAGTTGAAGACAAGGAAGTAAAATAACAGTACTTTTTATGTAATTTTAATAAACAAGTTTCTTTACTTAATGCGATCACCCCATATATGTATATAATGTAGATATAATAGTAACAAACTCAGCATCAGTTATTTCTCTCTGTCCATTTGCATCAACCCCCTTGGCTGCAATTATTTTGCCAAAAAAAATACCAAAATTTAATGGGATTTTCTTAAAAATGAAAAATACAATAATTACAAAGGTTGTACCTTTTAAAAAGTGTAAAATGCACTATAGACCATAGAGTGATACAAAATTAACTAGTTAAATACTTTCATTTGATATTTCATTTCTCATATTACCACTTCATAGCATATTCTAGAGTATTTCCAAGTTGCGTGTACTTACCAATCACATGATTTGAATGTGACATTCACGTGATAAAAATTCGTGTCGCGGTACAATTGATTTAAATTTCCTTTGTTTTAATTTTATAATGGCTTGTAAAACATTAAAAATAAATTTATTTTTTCTTCATTCAAACATTCCGAGACGAAATCAATTTGAATTTTTCAATAATAAAGTCAGACAGCACAGACAGACAGAAAGTAAGGACCAAAAAAAAAAAAGTAGAGAGATTAAAATTCAACAACAAAAAACAACAAATCAATTTTTTTAATAAAAGAATCATCAGACCTTTTTTTGTCAGTCAGAAGTATTAAGTTAAGTTAATTTTTAATTGACAATTATTCAAAAATAACGGAAATAGAATCAATCCAATTTTTACAGTTTGTCTTAATAATTAATTGATTCATTTTATTATACCATTTTCAAAAAAACTGAAATTGCCTTAAAAGTTTAACGTTTCAAATTATCGCCAGCCGCTTATAAATTAACAAGAAGAAAGAGAAAATAGCAAACGATGACTTCCTTTGAACAACCAGCACAATCTCCAATCTCACTCGCAAATCCAGAAATCAAGATTGTCAAGAAAGCATTGAATGGATTTGTTGGATTTGCCAATTTACCAAAACAATGGCATAGAAAATCAGTTAGAAGAGGTTTCACTTTTAATATAATGGCCATTGGAGAAAGTGGATTAGGTAAAACAACCTTAATCAACACTCTTTTCAGTCGTGAAATACTTAATCATAAGAATGATGAACTTGACCTTGAAGAATCAGAACAAGATTTAGAAAAAGGTGCAGTTCCAGTTAAAATCAAATCAACTCAAGCTGATATTGAAGAAGATGGAGTTAGATTGAAAGTTAGTGTCATTACTGCTCCTGGATTTGGTGAGTCTATTAATAATACTGATTATTGGAAACCAATTGTGGATGAAATTAATAATAGATTTGATTCATATTTGGAAGCTGAATGTAAAATCAATAGATTACAAATTGTTGATGAAAGAATTCATGCTTTCCTTTATTTCATCGAACCAACTGGTCATTCATTAAGAGCTTTAGATATTGCTCTTATGAAATTGATTCATGAAAAAGTTAATTTGATTCCTGTGATTGCTAAAGCTGATACTTTAACCGATGAAGAAATTAATGAATTTAAACAAAGAATATTAGCCGATATTGAACATCAAGGGATTAAAATTTTCAAACCAAGAGAATATGATGATGAAGATGAAGAATCAGTTGAAAATACCAGGAGAATCATAGATAGTTTCCCATTTGCTGTTGTTGGATCCACTAAGGAAGTTCAAACTATTGATGGTAGAACTGTAAGAGGTAGACAATATCCATGGGGTGTTATTGAAGTTGATAATGAAGATCATAATGATTTTGTCAAATTACGTGAATTATTAATTAGAAACTTTTTAGAAGAATTAAAAGAAACTACAGCAAATATACTTTATGAAAATTATAGAACTGAAAAATTATCAAGAATGGGAATTGAACAAGATAATTCTGTATTTAGAGAGTTTGATCCAGCAGCTAGACAAGAAGAAGAAAGAGCTTTACATGAAGCTAAATTAGCCAAGATGGAAGCTGAAATGAAGATGGTTTTCCAACAAAAAGTTAGTGAAAAGGAGAAGAAATTGCAAAGATCTGAAGCTGATTTATTTGCCAGACATAAAGAAATGAAAGATAAATTAACTAAACAAATTAAATTATTAGAAGAGAAAAAGGCTCAATTAGAAAAACAAAAGTCTTTACCTCAAGATCCTCCTGCTGCAGCTACTCCAGTTCCAGCTAAGACTCGTAAAGGTTTCTTACGTTAAGAGTAAGTAATATTCTATGCTTCTTTTTAGTTTAATATTTAGTTCGTTTTTTATATATTCCCAAAATTGTTAGCTTTTTCAAATAGTTTTTTAATTATAATTAATTAGATACAAATCGAAAGTAAGTTATCTTGAACTCCTTATTGCTTTATAGATTTCTTCTGTTACAGCATTCTTTGAAACAAAGTCTTTTGCCAAGTTCCTTACAAATCAGGCAGTGCTGCAAAAAAAAAAGAACCTGCGGCTAGTTGCATGTTTGTTGCAAATTCTCTTCTAAAACTGACGAAACCTAATCTGATGGGGCCAAACATGTCTATTTCTACAGTTTACATGGTCTATGCTTGTCAAAGATAGCCCACTACTGGGTTTTCTTTAAGATTGCGTATGTCTAATATAATCATATCTACTCTAAGAGTTCTCTAGTCAAAGCCTCATCAAGTATACATTGCGATGGCAACAAGTAGGGGGTTCGCTCAGAAAGCTTATTTCAACAAATCTCCTAGTTCAACTTGCCAAGCGAAAGTCACATGTCCAATTAGTATTATTTTCTTGGTTGCTTATTATTATTTATTATTATCTCATCCCATTTCACCAGTTCGTGTAATAAAGATCGAAAAAAGTAGTCCATTTACGAAGTTATTTAAAGCAACCTAAATTTCTTAAGTTTGGGATTTATAAATTTCATTTATTCTCTAAGTAAGTTTGATCTCTTTCTTGAGACAATGACTTCCAATACTAAAGATCCACCCAAGAAGCATTTACAACAGGAGTTGATCAAGACTCTAAAGGTATGCAACCTCTCGTCTAATTTTTTTTTTCATTGTTGGAAGATAACACAAAGATAGTTACTAACTTGTAAGATGAATAGAGTTTGCAATTTGCCTGGTTTGTAGGAAACCTACTAGTTTTATTAAGTGGACTATTGTTCACCCTTACTTATTTCAATGTCATGGAATATACGAATTTCATATGGTATATGGTTCTATTTATAAGTGTACTTGAATCATTTGGTATTTTGATGTTTCAAACAATACAAAGAAATGGCTTTAATTTCAAAGCATTCATTAAAGATGATAATATTCATTATCTAGTATTAGGTGCATCATTGTTGTCAATTAGACCAAATGTTTTACTAACAATTATTCCATATATTTTATTTTCAAGTTTTCATGTATTAGCATACATAAATGGATATTTGTTGCCATTATTTGGGTTCAATAAATCAGTAGTATCTAAACTTATAAATGCATTCATAAATCAAAACAATACAAAATCAATTCAATTAGCCAGTGGAATTGAATTGATAACATATTTCTGGATGATTCTAAGATTGATTACTGCTAGACCAAGATCAATTTTCCCCGTGATTGTATACACCATATTCTTAAAGATAAGATATGAGGTTTCTCCATTCACAAGAGGATATGTTAGTCAAGTGGCTAACTCAGTCGAATCTTTGGTTAAGCTAATCGAAAATCCAATACTCAACAAAGTGTGGAGTCACACCAAACATGCGTTTAAAGTAATTGGCATGGTGAAACTAGTTAATGACTATACAAAGGAGGCTATCAAGACCGAATAACAAGGAGACACAACAAAAGAAAGTAAAGAGGAGGTGAAGGAGAAGAAGGAAGACAACAAAGAGGGCCCAAAAGAAGAGAAAAAGGAAGAAAAGAAAGAGGAAAAGAAAGAAGAAAAGAAGGATGAAAAGAAAGCAGAAAAAAAGGAGGAAAAACCAGAAGGGAAAGGTAAGAAGAAAAAGAAGAAGCAAACCAAGTTGTTAAAGGATGTAAGGAAGAGTATAGAGTTTATAGAAGCCCTTATTATTGCAGAGAATCATCTAGAAAAGAAAAAACTGAAGAAAGGAGAAAAGTCTCACGATAAAATGGAAGAAAAAGGAGACAAGAAGGAAGATAATAAAGCTGACGATAAGGAGAATAAGAAAGAAGCAAATCCCAAACAAGATAAACCTGAAGAGAAGAAAGAAGAAAAGAAAGAGGCGAAACCCGAAGAGAAGAAAGCAGACAAACCCGCAGAGAAAAAGGAAGAAAACAAAGAAGAAAGGTCAGAAGAGAAAAAAGAAGAAAAGAAAGAAGAAAGGTCAGAAGAGAAAAAGGAAGAAAAGAAAGAAGCCAACCCCGAAGAAAAGAAGGAAGAAAAGAAGAAAGAGAAAAAGGAGGACGGGCTGGAAACTAAGCTGAATGAAAAAACTAAGAGCGAACCAAAGAAAGAAAAGAAGTCAGAGAAATCGAATGAATCAAAAGAGGAAACGAAGGAAAAGAAAAAGAAGCAGCCACCACCTCCTAAGAAGAAAAAGTTTAGTCTCCCACCTGTAATTAAGAATCAATATCGACTGTTAAAAGAAGCAGTTATCGAGGGCCTAAATGAATTCGACTAATCCGACAAGCTCCTTCTCTTTATATCTCTTTTGTTGTGTATAAATGTACATGTTCGTGTAATTTTTTTAATGCTTATTTTTAGATAGTATATTGCTAGAGTATTGTATTAATGCATGGAATGAAATAATTTTAATTACACTTCCCATTTGGGATAAGTGGGCTCAAATTATTAAATGGTCCCCTTTTTTTTTGCAACCAAATCACGACATTTTTACGATCAAAAAATTTTAATTTCTATGGCGACATTTCTGGATCAAAAAATTTCACGATTTCTTTTTCTGTTTGATTCTAAAGATTCTAAAAACTTCCATCAGCTTCTAATCAAATTTCGCACCCAAAAAAGAAAGAAAAAAAAAATAAGTCAACGAATCTTCTCATTGGAAAATTTTCAAACGATTTAAATTGAATATAAAATTCCACTTTGTTGAAAAATTTGAAAACTTATTCTTCTTCTTCTTTTCTTTCTCTTTCTCTTTCTCTTGTCTTTAATAATCCTTATATTATTACTATAGAAAAATGTCTAAAGCCGTTGGTATTGATTTAGGTACTACCTACTCCTGTGTTGCCCACTTCGCTAACGATCGTGTTGAAATTATTGCTAACGATCAAGGTAACAGAACCACTCCATCTTTCGTTGCCTTCACTGACACTGAAAGATTAATTGGTGATGCTGCTAAGAACCAAGCCGCTATGAACCCAATTAACACCGTTTTCGATGCTAAGCGTTTAATCGGTAGAAAGTTCGAAGATGCTGAAGTTCAAGGTGATATCAAGCACTTCCCATTCAAGGTTGTTGACAAGGCTAGCAAGCCACAAATTCAAGTTGAATTCAAGGGTGAAACCAAAGTCTTCACTCCAGAAGAAATCTCTTCTATGATCTTAACCAAGATGAAGGAAACTGCTGAAGGTTACTTAGGTTCCAAGGTCACTGATGCTGTTGTTACTGTCCCAGCTTACTTCAACGATTCCCAAAGACAAGCTACCAAGGATGCTGGTTTAATTGCTGGTTTAAACGTTATGAGAATTATTAACGAACCAACTGCTGCTGCCATTGCTTACGGTTTAGACAAGAAGTCTGAAGAAGAAAAGAATGTCTTGATCTTCGATTTAGGTGGTGGTACTTTCGATGTTTCCTTATTATCTATTGAAGATGGTATTTTCGAAGTCAAGTCTACTGCTGGTGACACTCACTTGGGTGGTGAAGATTTCGATCACAGATTAGTCAACCACTTTGTTGCTGAATTCAAGAGAAAGCACAAGAAGGACTTATCCACCAACCAAAGAGCTTTAAGAAGATTAAGAACTGCTTGTGAACGTGCCAAGAGAACTTTATCATCTTCTGCTCAAACTTCTATTGAAATTGATTCCTTATTCGAAGGTATTGACTTCTACACTTCTATCACCAGAGCTAGATTCGAAGAATTATGTCAAGATTTATTCAGATCCACTTTAGACCCAGTTGAAAAGGTCTTAAGAGATGCTAAGGTTGACAAGTCTCAAGTTGATGAAATCGTCTTAGTTGGTGGTTCTACCAGAATTCCAAAGGTTCAAAAATTAGTCTCTGACTTCTTCAACGGTAAGGAACCAAACAGATCTATTAACCCAGATGAAGCTGTTGCTTACGGTGCTGCTGTCCAAGCTGCTATCTTATCTGGTGACACTTCTTCTAAGACCCAAGATTTATTATTATTAGATGTTGCTCCATTATCTTTAGGTATTGAAACTGCTGGTGGTATCATGACCAAGTTAATTCCAAGAAACTCTACTATCCCAACCAAGAAGTCCGAAACCTTCTCCACTTATGCTGATAACCAACCAGGTGTCTTGATTCAAGTTTACGAAGGTGAACGTGCCAAGACTAAGGATAACAACTTATTAGGTAAGTTCGAATTATCTGGTATTCCACCAGCTCCAAGAGGTGTTCCTCAAATTGAAGTTACCTTCGATATTGATGCTAATGGTATCTTAAACGTTTCTGCTTTAGAAAAGGGTACTGGTAAGTCTCAAAAGATTACTATTACCAACGATAAGGGTAGATTATCTAAGGAAGAAATCGAAAAGATGGTTTCTGAAGCTGAAAAGTATAAGGAAGAAGATGAAAAGGAAGCTGCTAGAATCCAAGCCAAGAACGGTTTAGAATCTTATGCTTACTCCTTAAAGACCTCTTTAGGTGATGAAGAATTCAAGTCTAAATTGGAAGCTTCTGAAGTTGAAGAAGTTACCAAGGCTGCTGATGAAACTATTGAATGGTTAGATGCCAACCAAACTGCCACCCAAGAAGAATTTGCTGACAAGCAAAAGGAATTAGAAGGTAAGGCTAACCCAATCATGGCTAAGGCTTACCAAGCTGGTGCTGCTCCAGGTGGTGCTGCCCCAGGTGGTTTCCCAGGTGCTGCTGGTGGTGCTCCAGAACCATCTAACGATGGTCCAACTGTTGAAGAAGTTGATTAAATCTAGATTTTCTTTGTTATAAGGGTTATATTATTTTGTATTAATGAAATTTAATGTTTGTTAATTTTTTGGGCTTTTTTATGTTTATTAGAATTCGATTGTATATTGTATAGACTTTAGAAATAGAAACAATTATTATTATCGAAAAAATTATTCATTTGTAGTTGAATACGGAAGAGTTCGTTTTCATATTTAACAATTCTCATAGGGATCTCGTAGCGGTACATTTCAGGTGAGCAGATCGTTATGAGCCAAAGAATACTGTTTTTTCCCCTACATTATAATACATAGGACAGAAAGAGATTTCTTTCGCCTAATTGAGCACAAGCTTAGGTATGTACTGCATGATTTCGAATCTAATGGATAAGGTCTCGATTATGGTAAAACCAAAAGCCTCTGCAAGAAAAAATTTGGTTTCTACTACAGGAAGGCACGAGCTAGGATTTCTTCTAAATATTCTAAAACTTTAACTACTAAAAGTTCGTTTCAGAGTTTCACAAAAGTCATCACATAAGTTCTTGGCTAAAGTATCGATTTGAATGACTCTTTTTACTAATCTTAGTGCATAGCCGAATTTAGAAACGCCAATCGACAGGGAACAATATAGTTTAAAAATGCAATTGAATCAAAGACATGGATACCTGGAACAGGGTAAAGACACTTTCTAAACATTCCGGGACAAACCCACTTAACTAAGAAGATAGCAACTTTACATCTAACCTTCCGATAACACATTAGCTAAAGCTGTAAACTTCAAAAGGGTAGATTAGGGCTATACGACGATATTGTTT